>NW_010246280.1:0-17320 GCF_000690775.1 Eurypyga helias
CTGTATCCCAGCACCTGGGATGGAGCTGGGAGCCGCGGGGACTGCCGCGGCCGGGGACGGGCAGCGGCGTGCGAGGGGGTCGGGAGAAGACAGAGAGCTCCTTGTGCCGGGGATGCGTGCGTGCGTAATTGGGTTATTATATACATGCGCCTTGCTAGCGTGCCATAAAATAATGACAGAGCTAATGCCCGGTAGCAGCCCAAGGGGATTAGTTCAGGTTCTGTCCATGGTTTTATTATCAGCTCTGTCATCTGAGTACTTTCTAACTTGGCTGCTAAATATGCTGTGGGCTGGGACTTGGCACAGGGCAGCGTTGGCCCCCAAAGTGCTTGTATTATTCCAAACAAAATGTCATTGCGCTTGGCTCTGCTCTGCTCTGAGGAAGGTGAGGCCAAGCACTCGGGTGGTGGCACTCTGCACCCCAGTCGTGACACCGCAACGCGGGTCTCATCCCCATCTGAACCTGGTAACTGGTGGGCTGGGAGGGACCTGCCTAAAGCTGGAGATCGCTGGTTCCTGCAGGGACTTTGGATGGGCTCGCGGGTGCCCCGCACTCTGCTGTGTGTACGCTGCTGCGCGTGCAGGGACCTGCAGCCTCTGGGCCTGGTCTTGCTGCCAGCAGGGCCCTGTGCGGAATCCCCAGGGATCTGAACTTGGGTCCGGTCCTGCTGCGATGTGTGCTGCGATGTGCACTGCTCGTCTCCCTTTGCTGCTGATGGACTGCAGAGGTTCTTCCTTATCCCAGGCTAGTTCTCTGCATCATGAGTGCCAATACTCTCCTCTTGGCTGGAGTAACTCCAGATGATGCTGCTATAGGTGTGTTTTGCTCACGAACACTTTGTGCTTGTATGTTGGACCAGCTATGTGGAGCTTGGGGCTTCAGATCAATGTATTTCACTCAGTCCTTGCAAAGATAGTGACTGAGTTGGTTTTGGGTTGGAAATGGACAGATGATTTCCCATCCTTTCCAATAGCATTTCTTTCATCCCAAATAGCTGCCCTTTTGGGATCCTTATCTGGCATCAAGGCGTCTGAAGGTTATTCTGCTGCCTCTCGGGTAAAGCCAGCATCATGGTGGTTGCCCTCACACGTGACATAATTCCTCTCTTGGCTGGGGTGTGCATGTTAGTGTGGACAGCTGAAGTGGGATTCTGGCCGTGGCCCCTCCTCTACCCTCTCTTACTAGAGAGCTCTGCCGTGCCATGGCATGTTCACATCTCTGGCTACTCAGTCTCTGCTCACAGAGATGTTTCCCTGTGTCTAACAGCAGCTGATTTCCTGTCTGGGCACCTTGTGCTGTTAAGTGATGAATGAGGAAGGAGCCAAGGGGCTGAGCTGGGAACAGAGGCTTAGCTCCTACAAGACAGTGACTTCCTCGAGCTGTGTGAGTAGATGGGGTGGGCAAGGACTGTGCTGGGCGCCACAGGATGCCACACTACGGGTGGTTGGTGCTCCAGTAACAAGTCACAACAGTAGTACCCGAGGGGCTCAGGTTCATTTTCAAGCCAGGCAGGTTGCGGAAGGAGCGGTGTCCTCTCCTTCACTTTTACATTAGCACCCGAAGAAAAAGAAAACCGAGAGCAGAATACCGGCCGTGTCTGGTGTCCACTGTAAAACTTGAGAACAAAAGATCTGCAGTCCTCGGAGCAGTGCACACGCAGACACTGAATTCCTGCATTGCTTTCAGCTCCCCTGGGAAATCAAAGTCAGTCCATTTGCTGGGAAACTGCCTCTCTGTGGAGAAGTGGTGGGCACCTTCCCAGCTGCCAGTGTAACCCCTCGGGAGTCATATCCTGCCACTCTCGCCCCAAACCCAGCAAGATCCCCCCTGGAAACACGGTGCTGCCTTCCCTGCGGCCCAGGAGCCGGGGAGGCCCGCCTGCCTGGCTCAGGGCTCAGGCAGCTCCCGCAGGAAGGGTTTGATTTGCACTGTTTGCTTTGGCTATTTAAGTAAAGCAGTGAGTGTCGGGGTAATTTTAGGCATGTTTATCCTCTGCTCTGAGAGAGACTCGACACATGTAAGCAGTTATTCTCCAGCGCGTTTGTTGTGTTTGTGCTTTCACAAGCAACACACGCACACCCTGCAGTGTGGCAAGATTTGGGGCGTGCGGCTGGCAAAGCAGATTGGGAGGGAGAAGAGAGCGGGGAGGAGAAGCACTATGGGGAGGATCCCGGCTCCAGCTCACACTGCACTCTGCCTGTCTGCTGCTCCCATGCGTATCCTGCCCTGGCACCACAACCTGCGGGGCTCAGCAGTGGCAGTGTGCACTGTGTAGGTCTTGTTTAAAAAAGGGTCTTCTGTGGAAAAATTGTCCTGAAGAGCCTTTCAAACCAGAGACGCTGTCAGCTCTTTGCTACTAATCCCAAATATGAGGACAGGTACATGGATATTCTTACAAGGGGGATGGCTGTGATGAGGATGGAAGCACTGCTGAGTGTGCACGTAGCTGTCTGGCAAAATGAGATGTGGAGCACTTCACCCTGAGGTTCACAGATGTGTTTTGAGAGGTTCACAGAGTTCCTGGTGCAGATGAGACCTACAAGGAGAAGCAGGTGACCAGACCCTCTCTTAGTGGGATTTGGACAGGAGAGAGACATCACTGTCTCACAAAAGTGGCTCTGTGAATATTAGTGGAGGAGGAACCCCCTCCCAGACTTCTCCAGGAGGTTGGGCAGGGGGACAGTGGTTGTCTTGAGTGTTTGGAGATCCCAGCCTGCGCATATGAACAGCAAACACTTGCCAAGGGTACAGCGTCCCCCCCTAGCTCTGAAGAGCGCTGCACTGTGCAGACATTGTGGCTGTTGTCCCTGGGCACTGATAGCTCAGTGCTCACCTTAACTTGGATGTAATTGCACAATGAACAAAACATCTCAACCCCCTTCCTCCTCTGCCGGGAATGTGCCACATCCTAGAGCCATTTCTTGCTTTCAAGGGGATTTCTGGGTCGTCAAATTAAGGGCTCTTAAACCTTTAGCTATCCCAGCATCCTGGGGCTTGTTTGCTTTGTGAGTACTGTTTCTGGCAAACTGTTGCTTGGGTGACACCGGCAGCTTGGTTGCAGTGTTGTTGATGGACTAGACTCACAAACTGTCACGTAATTAAAGTGTCTGATAATAAAAATAGTCCTGCAGTGTTTATTCATTTGCTTGCTCTTGTTACATCAGAGCCTGGGTCTCCTCATTCTGTCTGTGGGCTTAAACATTTGCAGTCCATAATGTTTCATGTTCCACGTTGCTTAGGAAAAATAAACATTTTCCCATTTTTGTTGCTAACAACTCCCACCAAATAATCCGGAAACAAACTGTCAGGCCCCAGGAGGTAGAGCTTGATGGTGCCATGGAGTATGGGAAGTGAGTGGAGAGGAACCTCCAACAGTGTATGCCTGGCCAGGCACTGCCACACCTCCCGTTTGGCCAAAGTTTGGCCTCAGACCTTCTGTTCCCCCTGACTCGGTGTGTGGCAGGACTGGGCTGCAGCCCAGCATGAAGGAGGCAGTCCTGTAGCAGAAGTATTTTGTGTAAGCAAATAATTCATAGTTGGAGGGGTTGGGAGACTGCCTTGTCCTGGGGGAGGTAGGATCAATGAGCCTGATGGCTTTGTCTAGGCCTTGTTTCCACCGAGTTTCCATTGTTCCCACTAAGAGTGCTTTGACTGGGAGCACGCTTAGCTCAGGGCCTGACCAGACCACATCCATAATCTGTTTCAGCCATGACATTTCAGCTGCAGCATCGGCACCTTCCGAGGCCAGTCATCTTCTGGGACACAGAAATGGAGTGGAGCTGTCTCCAGTATCAGCACGAACCATCAGCTGTAGCTGCAAGTCCAAGCCCTGCAAATCCACAGTGGGCTGAGAGGCAAGGTGGCCAAAAAGCCACCATAGTACTCTGTGCATCAGAGTAAAGTGTTCATCTCAGACAGGAACACTGCTGCAGCCTGTTAGGGGGGTGCAGAGCCCCTGGGGGCATAGCCACCCGCCGCTGGACAGGAATGGAGTGAGAGGACTGTCCTACGTGAGAACTGCAGGAGAAAGCATCTCTGCTGTCCTTCCCCACACGTTGAACTAAGGGCAGGATGGCTCTGAGGTGCAGGCTCATAGGTGGAAGGAGGATAATGCTACTAGCCAAAGAGGCAGCAAACACAGGGCCTCTCCAAACACTGCGAAGGGTAAAGTAGGGAGAAATGGAAAAGCAGCAGCAGAAAGGAGAGGGAGGTGGGGAGAAACCCATGAGCTCATCCCCTACCAGAAGGGGAAACAGCCCCCAGTGACAGGGGAAGTATCTAAGACTGATGGGATTCACGTTGTAACTTGCCCAGTCACTCCTGTCTGATGTGAGGGGGGGTTTCCTTCATGTCCGTGCTGCAGGAGCAGGCAGGAACCCAGGTAATTAGGCGTATGACAGAGGAGGCAAGTTGAAGTTCAGAGCAGGCAGCAGAGGATGGACCCAGGCAGAGGCAAGCACTGAGTTTGTCAGTGCCAGGCACTGGCCTCACTCGAGGTTTTTATACGCAGCATTGCTGATACTCCACTGTAGCTGTGCTGCTCCGGCTGCTTCTCCTCCAGGGAGGCTCTGGAGGGTGAGTGCTGCCCAACACGATGAGGTTAAAGATGCTCCCTGGTTCCTCCGGATGGCTGGGAAACTTCCTGGGAAGCTTGGCTGGCGTTCATCTGGCCCCAGCAGACCCAGAAGCGATGATTGTTGTATCACAGCACTTGAGGGCTGATAAAGCTACGAGGAACCGAGTGGGCAGTGCGTACCTCTGCTGTGGTTTCTGCTTTCCCATGGGATCTGTCCTTTCCCTCCTGTTCCGCCTCAGCCTTTCGGTCACAAGGCTGCTAGGAAGAGGCACTGTCTTTGTGAGGGGCCAGGCTGCAGCACGGCCCTCTCTGTATAGCTTTGCTCCTCTGCTCTCCTCACTGCCCTCCACCCTTGGTTTCAGGCCTGGCAGCCCCTCTGCGCTCCTGTTGTGCAGACGTTTTGCCACTGTCTCTATTACAAAGCCCTGTCCCCTTCTCTCGGCTAAAAGCTGTCCATTCCCACACACAGCAGCTGCCTCGGCTGTGGGTTATACCATGAAGGGCAGTGCAAGTGTCTGAACACCTGCCCTGGGCTGCCGGGACTTCCCTTGGCTTTTTTCTTCAGAAGTCCTTTCCCCACCAGTGATGGGATGGGAGGACTGGGGATGCCCTGATGGTTACCCAACAGCCAGTGCCCTTCTCGTCCTCTTTTCACAGGTTTGCGCTTGCTGCAGCAGCAGCACAGCCCTAAGCAAATCCGTAAGGTTACACTTGGGGCATTGAGAAAAAGCAGGGTCTCCCCAAGAGAGGGTGGCTTCCGCGCTGGGTGGGAAGGATGCAACCTTAAGCGGGAGGATGTGTTACCTAAGCCGTGGGAAGTGCCTGCAGCAAGGTGTGTCCAGCCAAGGAGCCTGAAATCTCCAGCCTGATGCATCTCCTGAGCATTGTTTGGTGGGTGGTTTCTAACCGTCACATTTCCCCTTGCTGGCTGCGCCTGCAGTGGCATTTTCCAGCCCTTTCCTGCCATGGTGCTAATGTCAGCGCAGTGACGACAGGGAGAGACTGGCTGCTTGTCTAGGGACACAGCGAGCACAGGTCTTGCCTCCTGCCTCCACCCAGAGCCTCACAAGGCCACCCTGTGTCCCCTCCCAGCGCCGTTCACAGCAGAGGGCAGGCAGGCGGGAGCAGGGAGGGTCCTACCTAAGGCAGAGTGGGGTTTGGATGGCTGGAAGATGGGATTCTTGCCAGTGACCTTGAGTTAACCAAAGGGGAGAGAGAAAACCTATCTCTGCTCTGCCCCTGAACGTGGGATCCCTCAGGGCAAGAAGGAAACAGGCAGTTCCCCCTCTGCCCCTGCTCGGAGGAGGGTGATGGTCTCCATTACCCTGCCAGTGCCCCTCAGCCAGCAGGGCAATAACTGGTATTCCTGGGAGAGCAGGTAGATGTGCGTAGCATAGCCAAGACAAAGAGAACAGGAGTAAGCCCATCTGGGTCAGCCTCAGCCCACTCACCTACCTGGGCAACTCCTGAGGGTTTCCCAGTGCTCCCAGTTCCACAGCGAGAGCTTTCCCCAGAGTCCATCTCCACTCCTCCCCACGTGTCTCAGTGCGGCTGTCCTGCATCTCCTGGTCCTGGGAAACCTGACACATTCGTCCCCCCATGCCCTCGGACAGCAGGACCGGTCCCTGGTGGCAGTGGGTGCTCTTGGGCATGCTCAGGAGCAAGGAGCCATGTCCCTCCAGGCTGAGCTTTGGTGACACATCTGCCATTATGTGCTTGGCAGAGGGTCTCGTCAGGGCTGGGAGAAATGTTGGCCAGGACATGAACCTTACCAGCTCCTCCTGCCAGCTGTCCTTCGCAGGCGTGAGCTGCCAGCCCAGGCAGGGTGCCAGGCGGCTCCTAGAGAGCTCCTCTGGGACAGACAGGTACCTCTGGCCTGGCTGGGCTCCAGCAGTCAGCAGGAGCAGCCTGGTGCAGACTCCCTGGGACAGGCCAGCCCGTACCCCCTCCTTCCATCAAAGCACTGAGTCGATGGCTTTTGTCAGCTCTGCTGTGCAGGATGTCAGATGGCTGTCTCTCTTTGCATGTACCGATGGCACGGTTTCCGTGGTGTCTGAAAGTGCACCGGGACCCTGGGATTGGGTCGATGGTTTCTAAGGCAGAGGTTAGCAGATGCCAAGCCACCAAGGGTGTCTTGTCTGTCTGGGGAGGACAATCCAGTGAACTGGAATGGTGACAGGCACACAAAGAGCTGGACACCTAAACTGCACCTTGTGTGAGCTCCCTGGCTCCTGTGTCCATCTGTGCATGGCTCAGAGGCACAGGGCCACTACAGAGTCGGGAGCTCAGTAGCGGAATTAATGCCAAGGGCTTCACACTTCATTCCAGCCCGCATGAATGGGCCTATTGTAGGGAACAGAGCGGCGGCAGCACGCGGATTACACGGCATCATGGCAGTCCTGGCATCACGCCCGCCCGACCTTCGTGTCCCTGGCAGGGCAGCCAGGAGAGCTGGCCTGGAAGAAGGCAAGAAGCAGGAGGGAAGGGGACCTCACTCTGAAGCCCTGTGGGACATATCCTGCCTGTCGGAGTAGAGATGCATCACTGCTGCATTTCAGCTCCTGCTGCTGCGCAAGCACCTTCAAATTTGCCTGCACAGAATCAGGCAAAACCGTCTGAGTTTGGCCCTCTGGCTCATGCAGCACAGTGACCAGGGACTGAGTGCCTCTCACCCACATGCCTCACAGCAAGCTGGGGGCTATGTCAAGTGGGAACCCAATGGAAGTCAGCTAATGAGCACTAATTAATGTTGCCAAGAGGAACCATGCTTTTCCAAGTAAGTGTGGGAGAGCCCAGGTGATCTTATCCCCAAGCAGAGTCATAGGCGCAGGAAGGCAAGGGGCAAGGTCCAGTCCTGTGGGCTGGGCTAAGTCACCCCCTGATCCCCGTGTCCTGCTCTCCAGCTTGCCATGTCCCCTAGCCATGCTGGTAGCCTGCTCACCCCATCAGGACAGCAAAGGGATGCATGGGAGTGACAATGGGAAGCACAACTGTGTTCTGGGGATTAAAGGCTTCCTGCCATTAATACCACCTCTACCCGGGGCCAGGAGGGACAGAGGGTGTGGGGCAAAGGGGGAGAATGTACTCCCTAGTGATTTGTTTCATTCTTGAAGAGTCTGGTTCTCATCCACAGTTTGAAAAAGCATTTCCTGCCGGCCAGCTGCCAAGGGAAAACAGACCAAAAATAGCCCTGTGCTTCAGAGGTGCCTGGCATGACACAGTGCCTCCCAGGTGTGAGCCGGCTTGGCAGGTGGGGGCTCAGGGGATGGAGGATGTTTGTGGGGAACAGTTTGTGCCCTAGCAGCAGGGGACCAGCCCCAGGCAGAGGGTGGAACTCACGACTACTGCGGGGAGTTGTCCACCATGCTTCATCAGGATTGCTCTTCCCAGACACTGAAGTCACGGCTCTCCTTTTCCTCTTTAGGACATGTCTCGAAAGCATCACACCTGGAAGGAGCAGAGTCCTTGGCTGTCTTCCTTGGTGAACGCTGTGGGGACTGGCATGCCCGCCAAGGGCTTCCCCGTGGGCGCGGGTGAGCATGCGGCTCGCTGGAACCCTCCCCGGTGCGGCGTGCCAGACCTCCCGGTCTCACTGGATGGCCAGAATGGGCGGAACCGGCAGAAGCGGTTCGTTCTCTCCGGTGGACGCTGGGACAAGACTGACCTCACCTACAAGTAAGAGAGGCCCAAAATGAGAATCAGGCTGGTTTTCTTCTCCCTCCCCAAACCTCTTAGTCTGATGTTCTCTGGGGTGCGGCACGCTATGATGTGATCATAAAAGCTGGAGGATAGCCCTAAAACTGGGTATGGGGAGCAGGGGAGCCACGTGCTGACCCACCAGCAGGGTCGTACCCAACACCTCCACATCCCCTCACACACAGCTGCCCGCCCACCCCTGCCCAAACACATTTCGCGTGGCGTTGCGTCACCCCCTGCTCATTCCCGCACCAACACCCCGTGTGTGTAGGCTCACTGCCCTCCATCAGACCCCCGACACATGCCGAGCCGAGTCTCTACCACCGTCCCTCTCCTGCGCCTTCGCTCCCCGCAGCCACCCGCTGTGCGCTCGCTTCACAGTTTATTTTAAAAAGACCTTTTTATTCAGCTGTTATTGATGTTCCTGTAAACACGACTTCAGTGTAAAGTTTTGCCCAAGTCACCCCACACATTCTCCATTGGGAATCGGCCAACAGGCTTGCCGGAGGGTTGTGCTGCCTCCCCAGATGCCCTCAGGGGTGTGAGTGGAGAGGTGAGCACGCTCGTATGGACTCTGACAGCACGTAAATCATCTTTTGTTTAATTAAGTGCAGGAGACAGTTCCTCACAGCGTTAGGAGGTGATAGATAAAGGTTTCTTTCTGGTTTTTTGGTCAACAGTGTTAAAGAAAGAAACAGCAGAGAGACGAGCGCACACCAACACCGTTAATGGGAGGGAAAGCAAGCACCCTCTGTGGCAGACCTTACAGCCTGCTTATGTTACAGGAGGGCAGAAAAGGCAGCAGCTGCTCTCTGTGAGCCCGTGTCTCCAGGGAAAAAAATGCAGAGGTTGCAGGGGAGAAATCCCATCACACTGCTCCCGGACACCTCTGTGGGGCTGGACTCAGGGCACAGACCTGGGCAATGCTGCATCATTTCACTCCAGAAAAACACAGATCTGCAAAGCTCTCTGGAGAGCTCACTTCTGGGCACACTAGCCAGAGGGTTTCCACACTGACAGGATTTATGTCCTGCACATGTTGCCTGGAAGAGGATGCCGGAGCAGTGCTTGTGCGGATTGGAGACGTTCCGGTGCTGAGAATGGCAGTGCTAGCGCCGTTGATCCTACAGCTAGTGTCTTTGTGCCAGCAGTGTCTGTGGGACAGCGGCTGATGCTCTCCTCATCCAGTGTCTGTTGCTTTTCAGAATTATCAGGTTCCCGTGGCAACTCGTGAAAACTAAAGTGAGAAGGACCATCGAGGAAGCTTTGAAAGTCTGGAGCGATGTGACCCCGCTGACCTTCACCGAGGTGCAGGAGGGCCGGGCTGACATCGTCATCGATTTCACAAGGTGAGCACAGTGGGCAGCAGCACCCTGCTCCCAGCCAGAGTAGCAGCCCTGCAGGCAAGTCCCCAAGCCTCTAACCACAGCAGAGAGCTGCCAGCGCACAACTCAGGCACTTAAGCGGAGGCTCATATTTCTGCTTTCAGACACTGAGATTTTTTTGTTTTTTTCTCAGCTGTGGGCTGTTTGGTGTAAGTGCAGCTGTTCCGTGGTGGCTCTGTACAGTCCCGTCACTGATCATTCATTAATTTTCTCGGTACATTTATGTTTCTCTGCCCACGGGCTGTTTTCCTAAGCATTTGTTTTGATTTTCCACCTTCAGGTCCTCCATCCTGTCCCTTGACTGAACGACGTAACTGTCTGCCCAAAGACAAATATAGTTTCTTGGTTAAATGAATCTTGGCTCCCAGCCCGAAGCTCACCAGCACGTGGCAAAATACGCATGGGGCAAAGACTTCCCCCTGCTGCGTGTTTGCACAAAACCAATAAAAGCAGTGGAACCCGTCCAAGCAGTGATGTGACGTGCATGTTGTGTGTTTGCCTGCGCCTCCCTCAGCTCTCTAAAGCAGCCACATCTCTCCTGGGTTTCCTTCACTAGTCAACAGCGGGCTTGGCTTGGGGGAGGAGCTGAGGGTTTGGCGGGGTTCACTGCCAGCTGCCCCTCAGCATCCCCCCACTGCTCGGCTATGTCAACTTAATCCTGGCTCGAGCAGCCACCTCCGTAGTTCTGTAGGCTCCATGGTCAGCTTTGGGTTGGAAGCTGAACAGAGGGAGGAGAGAAACATCCCTGGGAAAACACATGAACTCCCCAGGGTTTGGCATGACTGAGCTCTGTTTCCTCAGTGCTTGGTGTGACCAAGCTCTGTTTCCTCAGTGCCCTGATGCAGAACTGAGTTTGTGGCTGACACGGTTGATCCGGACTGGTGGGATGAATTTGGGGTGGGGGTGAGAGCTGCTGTCCCCTCGCAGTGGCTCATCACCTTCAGCCACATGAGTTCACTGGAGGTACGCGGTGTTCATCCGAGGTGCAATATGTCTTCCCTCCAGGTACTGGCATGGAGATAACTTGCCTTTCGACGGGCCCGGGGGCATCCTGGCACACGCGTTCTTCCCCAAGACACACCGGGAGGGAGACGTCCATTTTGACTATGACGAGACCTGGACAATTGGGAACAACCTGGGTATGGCACTGTTTCAGGGGGAGCTGTGGATGCTCCAGGATGCTTATCAGGGCACTTGGAAATTATTCAGTTGTGGTGTGGAGAGAGACCCTGTAAAACTGAAAGGCAGCAAACATTTCTGTGGTATGCATTGTTGTCTCCTACCACTACTACTGGTAGTATTCAGGTCTTTTCTTAAGCCACAGCAAAGCCTGTGTCCAGCACCAGGACCCTGGTTTCCCAGTGGGCTCCCCCTGTGTGTGTGGAGCAAAAGGGACACGTGTGAGAGACATCTCCTCTGCCCACCCACGTGCCCTGCCCCTTGGAATTGCACCCAGCACTGGCAAGAGCCGTTACAAATAAAGCAGGAAGGGAAAACTGAGGCTCAAGCACTATCTGTCACAGTTGTCCAAAGGACAGCCCCAGCCCCGGTCCCTGCATGCACTGTTCTCTTCCTGCCCACAAAGTATTTTCTCTTTGAACAAGTCCATAAAGGGAAACCACCCAGGCTCCAGCTCTGCCTGTGGCCTGGGAATGCTCTGACCATAAATATCGCCACACTGAGACATGACTCTTTTTTTTCTATTTCTTTTTTTATTTTTTGCTAATAATAGACCCAAGCTGGTAGCTCCGCTTGGGCACTCAGGGTCTGGTGTCACAGTATCTTGTGAGATACTGCAGTACTGCCTGGGACCATCTGAATCAGAGCCCAGAGCAGCAGTTTCTGCAAAACCCAACAAAATTAACCCAGGTCAGCCCGTCCTCGTCCATCCCAGTTTATCTAAAGGGATAAAGACACAGTCACGAAGCCCACATTAGACCCTTGCCTCTTGCGGGGCTCCCAGACATTTTGTCCATGTCGATGTTCAGGGCTCAGTTGCCGCCCCCCAAGAACACTTCACTGCCAGCTGTACACCAGCCTGAGTCTCTGCGTGGGGCACAGGATGGGGTACGTCCCCAACCCTGCTCATGCCAACAAGAACCACAGAGCACCAGCTCTTCCTGCAGGAGCATTTCTGCTCCTGAGGGAAGGGTGGGATCTGCCTATTTTCCCCCTCTGCTGGGGCTGCCTGTGTTGTTGAAGAATTTCTCCCACAAAGACAGGGTTGGAGGCAAACCAGGAACTGAAAATGGATACCAGTTCCCATCAGAATCCAGCCCTATTCCATGACTCTTCCCCCCCTCGCCATGTCTTCCATAAATAAATGTTGTAAAATCTCTTTGCAGCTAATTCCCATTTAATATGCTGAGAAGAGCTTTACAACATAAACATGGATAAGTCCTTGTCTTGGCTCTCAGCGAGTTGGAGAAATCCTTAGCCTCACGTTACAGACAGGAAAGCAGAAGTATAAGGAGGGTGAGGTGTGCCTTGGGGTCACCCCAGGGCTGTGCAGTGGGCAGGACTCCACAGGGAGGAGCGTGTGCAAGGGACACAGTGGTGCCCCCCCAGCACAGCTTGCTGTCCTTCGCCTCCCCCAGCGAATCTGACAATAGCACAGCTGATCTGCCAGCTCTGGAAAGCATGGAGTGAGGAGCCTGCCAAGCTAAACAGGAGTCTGAAAGTTTGTAATAAATCACTGACATAGAATTCCCACTTTCTCAGCTGACCTAGATGTGTGGATTTAATTGGGGCAGTGCTGTGCAAATTCATGACTTCAACGTAAAGCTGACCAGAGGAGGAAGACAGGGGCTCACCTTCCCCTCCACTCTTCCCAGGCGTTGCTCCCAGCTGCACCCCTCCTGTCCCGGTGCTGAGAAGTGACCTGCTCCCCTGGAGCCAGCGGGGAAATCCTGCTTGGAGCAGCGAGGCTGGCTGACTCACATCCCTGCCTTTCTCATCACTTGGGCTGCAGCTCGGAGGATTTCTGGCTGAAGGCGAGTGAATGAATACGCTGGGACTTGTCAACAAACAGCCCTACTTCCAAATTTTGCTGCTTAATATGCCTCTTCCCAGCTTTCCCTGAAATGTATCAGCTTCAAAAAGGATCCACTGGAAGCTAAACACCACCTGCCAAATAACACATTTTTGCATACTGAAATTCACTTTCCTCCCCTCTCCTTTTCTAGATGCTCCAAGGTCATGTATTCCTAAAACATGATCTCCCATAAATCTACTCGAGTCTGGTGAAGAAGGCCCACGCCTTGACACCAGATAGTTTTAATGGCTTTATTTCTAAACGCCACCTTCTTGCTACAGTCCGCACAGGAGCAATAAGTGGGCTCCCTCTGCTGTCAGTGTGACAGTGGCCACCAGCAAGTTTTAATCCTCCCTCCCGGCTGCAGGTGTGTGCCACAGTGACGTGATCTAAGTGGGACCCTACACGCTCCGGCTGTACCAACAACTGCTGCGAGGCTGGGTGGGTAAAACCCAACCCTGCCACCCCGACACCCACTGCTATGGGCCAGACTTCCCTCTCCATGCAAATTTCTTCTATCCAAAAGCACACAGAAGACCCTTTTCTTCCTGACAACTGGTGGGGTACAGAAGCCCATGCTGAGAGAATTACAAATTACCAACATGCCCAGGCTAGCACCTGAGTGTATGAATTCACTCAGTGCTCCAGGAAAACCCTGGGAACAACAACCTGCGAGCGCTGTAGTCAAGGTAGATTTCTCTTTCCTCACGTTAGGTTCCGACAACATACCGTGGTGCATTGTCAGTGGTTGGTACTTGGTAGAAGTGAGCCTAGGAGGCAGGTGTCCCCCACACAAGCAGGCAACAGCATCTCCCATCTATTCCCTTTGCAGGCACTGACCTCCTGCAAGTGGCTGCTCATGAGTTTGGCCATGTCCTGGGCTTGCAGCACACGGCTGTCTCCAAGTCACTGATGTCTCCTTTCTACATCTTCCGCTACCCGCTAAGTCTGAGTGAAGATGACAAGCAGGGTATCCAGTACCTCTATGGGAAACCCAAACTGGATCCCGACCCAACCCCGACTCAGCCAGCAGAGCTGCCCCAGCCAGGCCTTGAAACAAATGAGATCACCAACGTGGAGGTGAGTGAACAGCCTGTCCTTGTCCTCTAACAGCACAGCTTCTCCCCAGCTGCCGGGCTGTCCTCGCCGCCAGGCCAGCAGCAGGCTTACACGTGGTCTGGTGTCTGTGACCCCCACCCACGCTGCTGAGCCCAGGTCCAGCCTCGTGCCTGGCACTGCCAGCCAGCCAGGGATGTGTGGGGAGGGCAGCTTTGGGCAGCACGTGCCCCCCCAAAACTGGTGGGAAGCAGGAGAGTTGCCTGGACACGGGGATTTCTCATCCACTGAACGCAGCCTGGGCAAGGGGGGCTCCCTCTGGTCCAAGCACCTGACCAGCCGTGCTTTGGCAGTCTGTGCAGCCCGACGCCTGCGACACAGCTTTCGATGCCGCATCCACCATCCGAGGGGAGCTGTTCTTCTTCAAGTCCCGCTATGTGTGGCGGCTCCGAGCTGGAAAGCTGCAGGACGGCTACCCAGCTCTGGCCTCCCGCCACTGGCAGGGGGATCCCCAGCTCTGTCGATGCCACCTTCGAGGACCCTCTGGGCAATATCTGGTTTTTCCAAGGTAAGAGCTGGACTGGGATCAGACAGCTCAGAAATGCATCTTCTTTACTGAGGGGTATTCAGGACCCAACAAGTTCCTGGGAGAAAAAGCCTTCTGGGCATCCTCAGCAATCCAGTGATCCTTGTTATTTGTTTCCTTCTCCATTTAGTTTAAACTTTTTAGCAGATATTTAGGGGGAAGAGAGAAGGAGGGGTCACTTTTATTTTAGACACAGCCATAATATCCCATTCTTTTTCTCTGGAACACAAACATTTGGTTTGAGCCTTTGCCCTGGCAATGCTACTGGCAGAGGAGGAGGAAGGAAACCCTTGTTCCACCTCCCAGCTGTCTTTGGAAGCACTGTGCCAGAAGAGAGCCCCAGACGCTTTCACAGGTGGTGAAACTCCTGCGCCTGTGCCCGAAGGTCCTGCTCAGGGCATGGGTAGCATCTTCTCTGCTCCTCAGAGACCTGGATGCGGAGCTTCTGTATTACCCCCAGACTGAATGAGCCTACAGGGAGCCTGTGTGCAGAGCCAGGCAACCTCCTGCCACCACAGGGATTAAAAACCAACCCCTCACAGCAGGGCAAACCTCCTCCTGGCCATCTCTGGAGTTCAAGACCAGCGATGGCCCCTGTTTCAGCTCCACCCTTCAATGCTCTTTCCCAGTGTCAATTTAAAGCAGGGATGCAGAATGACATAGGTACCCAGCTGCCCGGGGTATGCATGCTCCATCTGCGTGCCGTGAAACCAAGTACCAGAAAGCACACTATCCAGCTCTGCAGGCAGTGTTCCTGCGTAAACAGATTTCTTAGCACCTGACCTGCACACAAGGACTTACAGTGCTAAAATTGGCAGGCTCCTACCATGAGTTAAAGTGAGATAAGGGGAAAGTATTACATGCTGCAGGCTAATTACAGAGATTCCCATTTTAATCTAATCTGGAAATATGCTTCCAGTCTTTATTTCAGCTTGACAACTCCTGCCTGGCTTCTGTAGCTTGCTGCCTTACAGCCGCATGCCCCCCTTATGCCTGTGCATGCCCACATATGTTGTCCTCCAAGCACTGAGTTTGCAGGGTAGAGGCTGGTCCCTCCAGCCAAGTCTTTTGTTATAACTTCCACAAATAGAGAAGAGACAGCAGCTAAAACAGTCCTCCTCGTCCTACCGCTGACACCCTCCCGGCTGGACTGAGGTGGGAAGTCAACTCCTTGTGCTGTCAGCTCTTTGGGCACCCATCAGTGACAGTGCCCATGAGACTGGTAGGGTTCTTGCCTCTCACACACAGCTTTCCCTGGGAGCCCTGCCAAGGCACCAGATCCAGTTGCGCAGTTGACTGCTGAATTATCAGACACCAACGAGCTTCTGAATCCTCGTCTCCCTTTTCCGTCTCATTGACAGATTCTCAGTACTGGATTTACGATGGCGAGAGACGGGTATCTGGTCCCACTCCAATTGTGGAGCTGGGCCTCCCTGCCTCCCCTGTGCAGGCAGCTCTGGTGTGGGGTGCTGAGAAGAACAAGATCTACATCTTCAGTGGAGGCAACTACTGGCGCTTCAACCCTCGCAGCAGGCAGGTGGACAACATCTACCCCCGGACCATGGCCGACTGGCGCGGCGTCCCTCAGGAGGTCGATGCGGCTTTTCAGGATGAGTTCGGTCAGTGCAGCAGGGACACGGCCTGCTGTTGGGTGGGCGCTTAGGCTGACACCACTGCCCAGCTGGAAGAAATGGGCAGATGTAGACATTTGGTAGCAGTGGATTGCTTCCCAGCCATAGCATATGCCGTATAGTGGAGAGAGAGAGAGGCAGATCCCTGCAGTGGGTAGGGAACTGAGGCTTCTCCCATGAAAGTGAGAAGTTTCGTCATTATTAATTGCAATAATCAACAGTGAAGTGATAGAGAGAATTCAAACTTCTGACCAAGCAATGATCACAGAGTCCTACCGAGCTGTTACCACTCACAACAAAGGAAGTGATGAGAAAACAGCAGAAACACTGCCCACACTTCAGCCTAGGCAGCTGTCCTGGATGAACAGGCTGCTCTTGGCATCACCTAGTCCTCCCAGATGTGCCCCATGCTGCAGACAGCATGGCAGTGCCACAGAAACACTGAGGACAGCCAGGGGTGACAGGTGTGGTGATGCCTCTCTCCTCCCGAAGGATGCGGTGGAATGGCTCCCCACTGCTCCCAGAGCCTAAATCCCAGAGCAGCTTCCCCGCAGTAACAGATGCTCTGCAGCAGGTCTTCATAAGCTGTCATAGGAACTATTCAGGTCCTAGCCATCCTCTGCGCTCTTAGGGCCCAGCCACTACCTGGGTACAGCTTATTTAAAACCACCAAGAATATAAAATAAAATCCTGCTTACTCCCCCATTGAAACTGAAACAGTGTGAGCTGCGAACCTGGGTTCAAGTGAAATGAACCTAGCAGCATCTCCTGCTTCATCCAGGCTCTCTTTTGGTACTGTGCATGCTGCAATGTCAACAAGACAAAATGCTAGGAGAGAGCTCTGAGCTGTGCCAGCCCTATCTCTCCTAATCCTTCCTCTCTCACACACAGGTTTTGCCTATTTCCTGAGAGGCCGAGACTACTGGAAGTTTGATCCCATCCAGGTGAAAGTGCTGGAGGGCTACCCACGCCAAATCAGCCAGGACTTCTTCAGCTGTACACCTCCCTCCAACTCCTTCAGATGAGGGGGGTGCTTGTGTCCTCCACATTCCCCTTTCATCAACCTTACCTCCAGCAACCACACAGAGGGTTCCCTCTGCCATTCCTGGCTTCCCTCCAGGCTCAGCCTCTGGCACAACGTGTCTATCACAAAAAGTGACAAAGTTTGCTCCCCTCAAGTTCCAGCAGCCCCAGCTTCTGTTGCTATCAGTATACAAGCATCTGCCATGTTCTTTGCAGGCAAGAGCAGCCACTAGACACTTAATGCGGCCATGCTCTTCCAGCAATAGCATCCCAAAAGCCATCAAGCCAGCCTGGAACGGAATCACGCTCTCCTAATTAACCTGGACCCCGTC
>NW_010246280.1:17334-17696 GCF_000690775.1 Eurypyga helias
TTTCCTGTGTTTACACAGCTCATAGCAGCAGCCCTTCGCTGCTCCAGACGTGAGCCTGGGAGGAGAGCTCCCACTGGGACACCTCCCTCGGCCTTGGCCGAGGACTTTGGAGGATACTGCCTGACTGTGGGGGAGCACAGGCCTGTGCCTGCTGCCAGGGTCGCTTCACCCAAGCCGCGGTGGCAACCGCCAGGACCCCACCACGGCCCTCCTCCTGTTGTATGTTGTATCTTTAGCATGCGTTAGGGTTTTATACTGATTTGTGCCTAGACAAGGGGCCCCCTTCCTTCCACGGTGCTGGGTGCCAGTGCTGGACACTGCCCCGTTGCTCCCCGTGCTCGTACAGAGTTACATTCCCCACC
>NW_010246281.1:0-20348 GCF_000690775.1 Eurypyga helias
CATGTCCAGTTTTTCATCAACCATTAATTAATCCATGGAAAAGGAATTACTGAGCACAGATCCAAGTTGACTAATTGAGATTTCTAGCTAGGTGATTACCTACTTATAAATACTCTTCAAGTTTCAGTGAATGGCCAGAAATATTTTCATCTTCTAAAAAGCAAGGAGAAAAAAAAAGGGGGGGGGGAGGGGAAAATCTTTCTGTAAAGTCTCTGTGACTTAAGACATACAGTACTTCCTCTCTTCATAACCTCACAGGGCCAGTCACAACACACGGAAAAAGGGTGTTTTGAGTTTATACAGAAGAAAGCCATTTTTTGGGAAAGTTTCTGTATCTTTCCTGGGCAAATGTTTTTCTGTATTTATTGATTTTACGTAGAACGTTAGGAGTCTGCTTTTCTGAAGTCCTGAATGCTTTCAACCTTTCTTTCAGCGTAACATACTGGAAGAAAAGGCTGACCCTCCTCCTTTCCCACAAACTAAATGCAAAGCCACATGAGCACCTAGAAACATTTCTGCAGGTTTCACTTCAATCCCTCTGCACGCAGTATATATCAAGTCTACAACACTCCCACCATAAGAAATAGTTAAATCAGTATGAAAAGTAAGTTGCTGTCCATATACAAACCACCTTTTTGAATCTCTTTAGTATGAAGATCCACAGATCCCTCTTCACTTCTTGGACTTTCAGGCTGTTGTGGCTAAACACAAAATCAAAAGAAACAAAGATATTTCAGATATCCAGAACAGGTATGTCTCAATCCCCTCCCTCATGTTGTGATGAACACCGTCTTATAAGATCTACAGAAGTCTTCAAAAGCTTTCTTAAGACAGCAGTACAAATACTAATAAGGAACGCTGGCAGAGCTGTGTTACTTTACTGTTGTAAACAGTACAGTGCCTAACCTTGACCTTACAGTTAAAACCGGTACCAGAGATTATTTTAAAAAGGAGATCTCAAGAAAAATTTCAGCAAGTCAAGGCACAATACGTACTCCGAGTTCCAAACATGAGCAGTATTCTAGAAATAGTTACATATGCAAAAAAATAGGTATCTGCAATGTATAACAAGGTACAGTGAACTCTTCAACTTGTGTTTTGCTTTGTTTGTGTGGTGGTTTTTTTTTTTTTTTAAATTCAGAAATACGCTGGATTTCAACAGCCCTGTGTAGATCCACCCTTTCACAGATGCTCGGGAGTCTCTGAACCATGTTCTCCTTCAAAATGCTTATTATCAGAGCTTGACAAGATAGGAATACATGGATCCATTCTGCATCTGAAGAATTAATACCGTACTCTTCTGTTACAGCAGGTAAGGGCCATTAGCTATCACAGTATGGAACAGCAGCAAGTGTTCCTCAAATACACAAAGAGGTGAGTGAAGACTGGCAAGGAAGCGGTACAACAAAATGAACATCAGTGCATGCTTACTATGTCAAAGCACTACACTAACAATTGCCAACCCTAAGCGCTAAGGCATGTATGACTATTTTACAAGTACTATCCCAAGCAACATGCATACAGTATAACCTATCCTAAAAAAGCAAACTTGGATATCATGGTCAGAGAAGCAACATAGCTGAGGGAGGAAATGGGTTCTACCACAGAATAACATGGACTGCCCACAATTTAAATGCCAGCTGCTTAGAAAAGGATAGCTGAATAATCTGAAAAAGGACCCTTCAAAAGTTTTGAAGTTCAAATGCCATTTCTGCTGCACAAAAATCAAAAGGTATAGTAAGAAACCCTGGCAAGATGTATAATTATACATGGAACAGTACAGTAAAAATTTTCAGAATAACATAAATACCTCATCAGTTTTCAAGTTACTTTCAAATTCTAGTTCTTCTGCCAACTTTGGTAAAGCTGCGTTATTGCCTAATGAAATACAAATATGTTAAAATTATTAGATTATATTATGCTGTATTTATCTCATGTTACAGTAGAATGCTATTTCTCAGTACCACCTCATGAACACAGCACATGGATTTAACCCCTTCCTGTAGGCAACAGAAACAACAGGCAGTCTGTCTGCAGCAAACCAGCTCAAAAAACCCGAACTTGAAATCTGCAAGACAAGTACTTCTAGGTTTTCCTTAAATACAAAGGGAAATATGGGCTATTCAGGATTTACCACAAAAAAACCCAAACTTGAAATCTGCAAGACGACAAGTACTTCTAGGTTTTCCTTAAATACAAAGGGAAATATGGGCTATTCAGGATTTACCACAGCTTATTTACGAATTCCAACTTTGGCTTTTTTCCCTGCTCTTCCTTTACAAAGCACCAACAGATTTTCAGGCCAAATTGTAAACAGCAAATTACCTCTGTTATTAATGAATGCAGAGCTCAAGAGTTAACACTAGAAGGTAATTTTCTTCAAGCGACAATTAGATCTAAATCCGTAAGCTCTAGAACCATTACCACTGACCCCATCCAATTTCCATGGAGACGGAAAGCTCAGTTGCTCCTGTTAGTGTCAATACAATTTTAGAACATCTTAAACCCCCATCCATTTCATTCTCCATAGGAACAGCTGTATGCTTGTAAGATCCCAAAAAAAGGCCAAGCAGACAGCACGTTCACATGATTTCTACAGCCTTTTTGGACACCTATTTCAGAAGCTTGTTTATAAAGCTTTTCCTAAACAAAAAGAAATAGTTGTAACACAGTAATTCGTCAATGATGCACGTGAAGCGATTAAATTGTGGTTGCGGCCCACAGAATAAGACTGCATCACCACTGAGACTTGCAGAGGCTACATCAGTGGACAACAAGGATTGAGCAAAGCACCAAGACAGAAATACCTTAGTGTAGCAGTTTACATTTTCATAGCTCATGTTTGTCTCTTACATAAATACTGACTAACATTTGTCAACACTACCAGATAGGCATTCATTCCCTGACAAATTACTAGGATCCCAAAATCTGTTGAGGAAGCTTTCTCACCCCCAGTATCAATAAAACTAGACAATAAAGCCAACTTTCAAGAAACTAGACCTAAATGCTATTATTTCAAAAAAACGTTTTATAATACGGGAAGACAGACACGAGCAGGAAAATGTTTTGAAAGCAGTGTACTATGTGATCAACATCACTCAAATTCCTTTGTTATAAAGAAAGGTAAGCAGGTTTGTCGACTGTTTTTCTACAGTTCAATTTCTCCAAAAGGTATAATGAAGTCATAGTCTCGACTTCATTATGGCTTCTATACATTTATTAATTTTCAGAAATTTGGTGCTCCAAATGCTCTGGAGGTCAAAGAGGAGAAAGGCTAAACTAGCAGATGTTCATTATGCGGTACTGTAGGAACTAGCGACCATGTAAGTTAATTTCAAAAGTTTGCTTCCAGAAAAATGGATCTGGAATTAAAATGAGATAGCCTTAATATCATATACTATTTTCTATTCAAAATACACACCTATCATCACTGCTCACTTAAAACAGTCATTTATTTAGGATGACTGTCTGATTCCTTTGTCACACCAAGTACAGCCATTTCAAATGTATTCAACAAGACAAAATTTAGCATAAGAGAGTGAATCTGAGTATGATCATGAAATAACCATCCAGAGAAAATCTAGTTATGATTAAGGATGGACACTCTTAACCTTACAAATTACTAAGTTACCTTTTTAAAATGTTGAACATATGTCTAAATGAAATGCATTCTCTTTCCTATAAAAGCATTTTTGAATTTCAAAACATGTTAATAACAAAACCCATCTGTAACTCCACAATAATTACCCCTTGCAAACCACACTTCATGTATCACCTCACAATTTTAAGTCAATTTAATAGCTTTTTTGCACTCTAATAACATTTAATTATTTTCCAATATACCTCAGAAAACTGTGTTCAGTCACTCCTGTATTCCTAGGATCACACGGTTATTTCAGTATTTGTCACCAATTCTTACATATATTGTTAATAGTTATTTTGCAACCAGCAAAGAAGTTGGGCATATTTGAGCAGTTGAAGTTAATCCTAACACTAGTCATGGTAAAATGCATTTATGACCAACTATAAACTGAAGAGGAAAAAGGAATCCTCACCTGAATTAAAGGTTGCGTTACTTTTTTTAACAGTAACTTCAATTCCAGTATCATCTATTTTAACTGAGTTCGTTTTGTCATCACTGCTGTATAGCTCTTCTACGTGCAACACAGGGAAGTCGCCTTTCTCCCCTAATTCTGCTTCTGATGTCATTTCACCATGGTTGGTATTTATAGTCACTTCATTTGTAGAAACTAAGGAAAGGGCCTGCACCCTAGGCAGAGGAGTCCTTATTTCAGAAAAGTCACTTTCTAAAAGCAAATTTGGGTTACATTTGTTGTTTACATTCCTTAGAGTTTCACTCTCTACTGCCGCTTCTGAAATCATACAAGAAAGTTCTGAGGTAATGTCATCACGCAAAACATCTTCAGCTTGCTCATCATCCTCACTTGCCTCTGAGGAAGGACTTGGACTGACAGCAGTCTCCGTACTGATCTCCACGCAAAGGGTTTCATCTACGCTCATAAGGTTCACTGAATTTTCATCCGTTTCTGCGATTTCACTGCCTATTGTGGTCTGAGAAACTGCCGATTCTCCACTCATGCCACTCTCCTTGTTTTTGTTCTCTCTACCAATAACAAGCAAAGAACTCTCGCTTTTTTCTGGACCTGCAGTCGATAGGATGCATTCAATCTGGTTATCAGTATCCTCACTTTTGTCTACTATTTCTGTACTCTCAGCAGCAAGTTGACTTTCTTCTATGACTGTAAAGGTGAAGAGACTATCGCATTCTTCCACTGTGCTCAGAGCGATCACTGCCCCCTCCTCCTTATCTCCTACACTTGAAGCGGTGTGTTGATCTTCACTGTCAGTGGCAACCCTCAGCACAGGAGCCCCGCATTCTCCCACAAAAATCACAGAACCTTTGCTTTTTGCATCCGCATCGAAAGCGGCTAGTTCAAACTGTTCATCTACAGCTGCAGTGGTCTCCACAATCTTACATTCTTCTGACGCATTTGGAGAGATAACGGCATCTTCCTCCCCATCTGCTACAAGGAGCTGCCTTTCCGCTTGTGGTGCTGCGCTGATCAGGACTATCTCACATTCTTCTGTCATGCTTGTCGTAATCATAGCAGCTTCATATCTTCCTTCTGTTTCCGAAGCAGTGAGTTTGTTTTCATCTTGCATTGCTCCACTAGACACAGGAGCTTCAAAACATTCTGCTGTACTTGTAGAGATCATTACTGTTTCATTCTTTGACTCTGCGTCTGACCCGTGTTGAACTGCCTCTTCCGTGGCTTCACCTGACGTTAAAATTACTTGTTCTTCCACAACACTCGTGGAAATCATAGCACACTCATCTTTTTCTTCCTTACTGCTGGCAGTTGGGTGACTTTCATCATCACGGTTATCATCTCCTCCCACACTGGATTCACTAGGCATGGGAACTTCATATATTTCCATGTCTACAGAAACCACAGCATTCTCATTTATGTCTTCTGTTTTCACAGAGGGGAGACGACCATCATATTCAATAGTTGCACTTGACATAGGAGCCTCAAATTCTTCCACAATACTGGTAGAAATCATAGTACACTCATCTTTCTCCTGCTTACTGCTAAAACTATGCACACACTCTTTAAACTCCGTAGCTGTACTTGGCATAGGTACCTCTGTGTCTTCAGTGTCTACTAAGATAGACCTTTCCTCACTTTCATTTGCTCTTGTGACAGCAAGTGGACCTTCCTCAGCATCCATGGCTGAATGTAAGGGAGCATCACTTTCTTCCACTGTACTGGTAGAGATGATATCACCTTTCCCTTTTTCTTCTCTGTCAGCAGGCATAACAGAACTCTGATCTTCTGTTGGAACTGCACTACTTACAGAGGCATCAAGTCCTCTGCTGCCAAAGGAAGGCATAGCATTCTCGTGTTCGTCTTCACTGTCAGACTGACTCTTATCTTGCACAGCCATAGCACTAGTCATGGGACCCTCGCACTCCTCGGCGTCCAAGGGAATCAAGCTACCGTCATGCCTTCCTACATGCGCAGTCAAGGCCCCCTCATCTGCAGCACTGGCGCTGGTTACACTGCTTTCAACAATCCCTTTAGCATTTGTGCAGTTTGTGCCACAATCACCTTCCTTCTCTGCACTTGTCATGCTGTCAACAGTAGGCTTATTTATATTTGTGCCAGCCATTCCCGACTCAGCTTCCATTTGTTCAGCAACTATGCAGATAATGGAACTTTCACCTTCTTCTGCACCTATACAAAGTAGTGCATTTTCACTTCCCATGCCCATACAAGCAGAAGCACGCTCATTTTCTTCATTTCCTCTTCCTGTACTGGTCACAATGTCCTCACCTTCCTCATCCTCCTCTTTTGAGCCTGTACTAGTCACAAAACCTTCATCATCACACGAAACTACACTGACTGTAGTGACACTGGCTTCTTCTTTTGCCCTTGTACTGTCCATTAGACTTTCACATTTTTCAGCTTCTAAACAAATGGCAAAACCCTCATTGCTGTCTTCTAGCCCTGTGCAGACTACTGAAATTTCAGCATCATCTTCTGGAGTTATGCCTGTGCTGGTCACTGCGCTTTCACCATTTACAGTATCCTCAGATTTGTCACCACTAGTTCCAGTTGTGGCACTGTCATTTGTGTCCACTGCAACACACGCACCAGTTACAGTGCTTTCTTCTTGGGCATCTGTACCAGTCACTGAGCAGATGACGAAATTATGGCCTCTCTCTTCTGCACCTGTGCAAGTCACAGTACCTTCATGTTCTTTTACTTGGCCAGCTCTCACACTGTCCCTAAATTGACCTGAGCCTTCAGCGCTTGTCGACCCTTCACCTGTTTCTGTCCCTGCACTGGTTACAGCACCATCGCTCTCCATTTCACCTAAGCAGGATACAGAACTTTCATATTTGCCTGTATCTACGCAAGCTGAGGTATTTCGCTTTTCTTCAGAGCCTGCACTAGTCACAGCATCATCTTTTTCTTCTGTCCCAGCACTGTTCACACTGTCTTCAATTTCTACTCCACTTGCATTGACTGAATCCTTACCACTTTCTTCTGCGGCAACCAAGGTACAGTCCCCATTTTCTTCTCCTTCTGTACTTGTTAGGACACTTTCACTTTCTGCTAATCCTTCGGTGACAACACTGCCGCCACCTTCTTCAGCTGCTGCAACAGTACAGTCACCAGTATCTGCCCCTGTGAGGAAACTGCCGCCCTCGCTGCTTTTTACCCATATGCCCCTTGTGAGACCTTCATCGGCTTCTATGCTTGTGCAGATTACCGTCACTTCACTTTCTTCTTCTGAGCAAGTGGTTGTAGCGTCACTGTCCTTTTCAGAACGTGATGTGCCCTCAGCTCTTTCTTCTCCCGTACTAGTGGCCATTACAGTGCTCTCTTCTGTACTGGTTCCTATCACGGTGGTTGGAGTTGCTTGTAGGCTGCTGTACAATGAACCAAGTTTACTACTCCCCGCACTGGTACCTACTGCACTGCTTTCATTTTTATCTTCTGTGGCAATCATGCCATTCTCTTCTTGCTCACTGGCTATAATGGGGCCTTTGAGTGTTCCCGCAGGAACTCTTTCAGGCATGGACACCGAGGAAGATTGTATCATGTCATCGATATCATGCACCTTGCTCTTTTCCACAGTATCCATCATTGTGCTTCTTTCCCCCTTTGTGGAAGCATCTGTATTCAAGCACTCTCTCTCTTTAATTTGTAGAAGTTCCTTTGTTGTTACATTTCCACAATCTTCAGTTACGTCAGTCATCAAGCTTTCCTCTTTTATTTTCAACTCACTTCCCTGAGTGCTTTCTAACTCTGCTGCTTCATCATACTCTTCCTGACTAGGTAACACAGCAGTACTGTCTTCCATTGCCTGGTCATCAGGCTGGGGCACCTCCTTATCCTTTTCTACACTGTTTGTTGTAGTGCTGGTGTCACCACCGTCTGTCATGGCTGAACTCAGCGCTGCATTACGTTGTTGCTCCATGTATACAACCTGTGCTGCATCGCTCTTCAAAATGAAAGTATTTTCAAATAAAGAATTCCCATCTGAATTATGGCGTGCTTTAGGCACACTACCCAAGGAATCTGTGAAGTCCGAGATATTCGTGGGCTTTGCATCAGCAGCATCTTCTCTGGAAGAATGAATTGCTAAAGGAACATCATCTGAATTAGAATTTATCACAGTTTTTAAATTCTTTGGTCTCCTGCTATCTTCCAAAGCTTGATCCTTACTGGGAACGTTCAGTAGAATTCTACCACTTGTTTCATACACAACGCTCATTTTATAAGCCCCTTGTTTACTGGGTCCTTGATCCATGGAAGCTTGTTTGGACAACGTGTCTAAGGCACCAACTTGTTTTTTACGGATATCTTCTTGTTTAACAGTTTTTTCAGCTGCAGGCAGAAACTGCAATTCACAAGCTTCAGGATCTGCCAAGTTGCGGTTTAATTCCTTATTTGAAAGGGAGCGAGATACTTTTTCTTTTGCTGCATACCTGGCATCTGTGGCTTGGAGTGAGTTTTGAATGTTTTTCCCTTCCATGTCAGATGCTGCCTGTACTTTTGTTTGTTTCAAATCAAGTTCCATCAGCTCTTCCTCATGACCAGAATGCAAGGCATCATTATTTATTCTTGACTTTTGAGGGGTTGGAGCATGGCTGCTTTCAGTTGTGCGACCTGACTGCTTTTCATCCCCAACTAAATCTTGGTTGGATATACTGCCTTTTCTATTTTCACAGGGTATCTTCTTACTTTGTTTTTTATCCATTGCCACTATGATGCTCACTGCTTTTTCATGCCCATTATCCATTTCTTTAATAACTTTATCCTCCAATTTGATACTATCTTCCTTTTTCTTTATTTCCTTGTTGCTGTGCTTTAAGTTTCTGCTTTTGTGACCTTCAGCAGAAAACCTTCTTTCTAGTCTGGCATTGCTTAAGTCTTTATCACCTCTGTATTTCTCTTTTACAGACCCTCTTTCTCCAGAATGTAACTTAACCCTGTGACTAAAGTCTTTTTGTGACCCCTGAGTTGATTGTGTGCCACTTACAAGCTCAAACTCAGCACCAGTCTCTCCAAGAACTTTGTCTTCATTCTTGGATTTGTGTTGCCTATCTGAATTATTCTCTTCCGTGCTCTTATCTTTGTCTAGTTTCTGACCCGTCTCTTGTTTTGTTATGTTTTCCTGTAATTCTGTTTCAGATGCTCTGAATTGTTTACTATGACTCTTTGACTTAGACTTTAACAAAATCTTGTCTTCTACAAGGCTCTTGGATCTTCTTCTATCTTTATGAACACCATCTTCTTGTTTCAGATTACAGTCAGAGTTAGTTGATTCTGTTTGATGCTTATCCTCTGAGTAGCTTTCGCTCCTTCTGTGTGATGCAGAAGCAACTTGCTTTGAGGCACTTACGGAATCCTTCTGTGGCCTAGAATCACTCAGGGACCTTTTGGTCTTGTATTCCACTCTTGATTTTTCAGTGGAGAGATGCCTGTCTTTTTTACTTTCCTTACGCAGCAATTCTTCAGCTTTTAAGGTTGATTCAGAAATATTTTTTCCATCTTTTCCTGTTACCGATATTTTCCGTTCACTTCGGTGTTTACTTTTTCTTTCAGATTTGTCATCTGAGGAAACCTTTATTTGTTGACTATGTTTCTGACCACCATCCTCTCCTTTCAAACTTCTCTCAAATGAATGGAGTTCAACATCTTCAGTTGATTTGTGAATACTGTCTCTGTCTCCTTTATGTTTGTGCTTTAGTTTCTCTTCTAAAGCAACTCTTTCCTTTTCATTTTTATCTCTGTAAAACTTGGCTTCCTTTTTGGCAGCATTTCTCAGATGTTGAATTTCTACGTCACTATCTTTTCTGGTGTGTTTTTCGTTTTTAAATATGGATTTCTGCTTCTGTAGTTCTTCAGTATTGACTTCTGCTCTATCCAGTTGTCTTTTTGGATCCCTTGATTCACTTTCCTGCTGGGCTCCTTCAGCCTGAAGAGAGATGGAGGTTTTTCTTTTATGTTCTTTTTCTGATTTAGAATCACTTTTGCTTTCCTCAGTCGAATGCACCGATTCTGAAAGTCTTCTAAGCTGTTTAGAACTTTCACTTTTCCCATGATTATGCTTCACTTCTTTGGAAGAATTCTTTTCACAAGTCTACAAAATAAAGTTTTTTATATATAAGAAAGTGTTACATAGATCCTTCTCTGTGTGACCGAACAGAATTGTTAAGGGCAAAGTCTCCATAAAAGCAATGCATCAGGGAACATATTTAACACTGTAATACAGATTCAGCTAAAACACAGGCAGTAAGAAAATGAAACTTGACATTTTCATTCCAATTTTGCCATTGTGGGAAAATACAAAGAAACAGAAGTTAACCTTACATAGTCTGTTTGAACTTGAGTATCTTTTCTTTATAAAGTGATTTTTCTTTTTAAAATTATTTAAATGGACAACCACAATTTCAAGTAACTTATGTAGTACTTGAAACAACCATTAAGCTGTGTTACAAAAAAATCCCAACCAAAACAAAAACCCAGAACCCACAAAAGATAAAACTAGGCTTCCATTTGAACTTCCAACTATCACTTTTTAGTTTTTGTTAATAACGTTGTTGGTAACAACTCTCACCATAGAAATTCTCTTTCCTGTCTGGACCACATTCAGTTTAACTTCCCAGTGAGAAGTTTAAATAGATCGAGCTCCTCAAGCCTTTGGATGTAAGACACACTTTGCCCTTTTTTAAAGCCCAACATGCTTCACAGAATAGGGCTAAAACTGTATCTCGCGTTCTACAACAACACGCATCAGCGCTGAATACAGACTGTACATTCTAGTGGCTACTGGAATTCTGAAAATGTTACTACAGCAATGTCAGATCACTAACACAGCTGAGAGAACTAGAGAAAAAAGAATGAATGCAGTATTATGCAGTTTGGTACGGACATATGGACACGTAGTACTACAATTAAAAAGGAAGAAAATAAGGTTTATATTTAAGAGACATACCTCATTTGCCTTATGCAACTCCTTAGAATCTTCTTTAGATGGCTCATACTTCTTTTTGCAGCTATCTTCAGCATGCCTGAAACAGCTATTTGGACAATTAAAAAAAGAAAAATCAGTATCAGCCTAACATTAGTTTGTAGACTTCCTCCTTTTAAAGCCGAAGGAGAGCAAGAAATGCACGCAAAAAATACTGAAATAGAACACGGTAACACAACTTCTGACTAGCCAGTTTGTCCAAGCTTTTTTCTCTTGGAAAATCCTATGAGCCAGCTTCAAAGATACCCTCTGGACATCAGTATTTTAAAGCAGAGGGTATTAGTACAGCAATATTAGTATCACAGTTGTCTCTGTAAAATGGATAAGAGACCTCCTTGCTCCATATACACTCACATGTAGACAGGTATGTACACATGTCCCCATCTATGTAAAGTGCCAATTTAAAGATCACACTCAGCTGACTGACATGGTAGATGCACAAACATCTAAAAGCTATCCATTCTCCTGCCTTTATTACCATTCTGTTTGTGAAAAGCCACATAAAGGCTGCTACTGCAGTGTGAGCTGCAGTATACTTAACCAGCTATAATTTGATTTTCTGCCTCAACTTCACGCTTACTAGTAACAGAATTATGTCAATATTTTAAGAGGAAATGGTTAAAACAGGTAAGGCTAACTGCAAAGTTGAAGAGAACCTTTTCAATATGCAAAAGCGAATATTCAAAAACTTAATTTCTGTTGAGCAAATACGTGAATAAATACCTTGAATCTCTCTTCCTTTTTCTGCTCAAAGCTACTTTTTTTTCTAAAAATTTTTGTTCTTTAAGCACATCCTTAATGCTGGTACCAGTAGCTTTTGACACAACACTTCTTGATGAGGGTTCTTCTAAGTTCAATCCACTTTTTCCTACAATAATACAGAAAGGTGAAATAGTAAGCATGTCATTATATTACTGTTTCAGCTATAAATGTGACTGAAAGCAGTACAGAGAGTACTGATCTGTAGAGGAGAATACTAGTGTACATAGGTATTCACTGTATTTTAGCAATGTAACGCTATATGAAAAAGACATGGAATTTAGTATTAATAATATGCATTATACATTATTCTGTCACATTACTGTTGAAATGTTGGGTTTTTAATGGAAATGTCGGGTTTTTAATGGAAATGTCTAGAGACCTAATGCCACTATTTTAAGCTGAATATTTTTTTCCAGACAGAAAGAGTGGGTAAGCACAGGGTGGCAGGGGCTAATGTTATACTTCTCATACCTTTAGCGTTTTGACTTCCAGTTTTTAGGGATTTTGTTTTTTCTGCAGCTTTCTGCTTACGTTTTTCTTCAAGTCTCTCTCTGTTAATTTGTCTTCTTAGGAGTCTCTCTTCTTTTTCTCTGGCCTGGAGATACAAAACCCAAGGAACACAATTTAACATTAGGTCAAAGATTATTCTTTGATTACAAATATATGTCTAAACCCGACAGAAAACAGAACACTAGCTTGAGGAAAACTAAAAAAAATAAATAGACCTTACAAATCATTGTATGAAAGTTAATGGAGTCCTCTAATACTTCTGTGAAGTGAAACTAGTTGAGTTCCAAAGGGTTTCATTGCTGTTTAACAACACAAATTTTCTCAATGAATATACATTTTTCATTTTATTTATATAAAAAGTATATATAATACATAGGGTATGTATATTAAACATAAACAAATATTTAAAAAAATATCTTTAGCTAAAGGAAAATATCTAAAAGAACTGCTGTTCCCTATTCTGTGTGCTAGTCCTTTTTCCACAGAACATAGTGAAGATGCTTAAACCCCTCTTCCCATTCTCAGTGGCTGCAGATATGCTACAAACTACTGATTTCATGGACAGCAAGAACTACATTTGTGATGAGATGATGTAACAAAGTAGCCTGCAGTAGTCAACACAAGCCTGAACTACGCAAAACCTCACTGAAGGCAGGCTGGTGGATATGGGCTGCTTTTTCCATGCAAATTGTTATTATATGCATTAAATCTACTTAAGACCAGATCTTTCATGTGTGTAGCAGTTCTTACTCTCCATTATCAAATCACTCAGTTGAGAAAGAATCCACCTACTGCTGTGATTCTGTGAAGACACTGCATGTAATTAGTAAATACTCTGTCAACATCAAAAGACTGCTCATTTTAGAGCAGAAGGGGGAAAAAAAAAAAAAGGGGTTTGCATGGCAAGGCTTTGGTGGCAGGGAGAGGCTACAGGGCTGGCTTCTGTGTAAAGCTGCTAGAAGCTTCCCTTATGTCTGATGAGGTCAATGCCAGCCGGCTCTAAGACTGACCCACCCACTGGCCAAGGCTGAGCCAATCGCAGGCGTAACGGCTCTGTGATAACATCTGTGAGAAGAGGAAAAAAAAAAAAACCAAACAGAAGAGGAGACATTTTTGCAGACAGAGAGCAAGGAAGATATGAAACTGCTCTGCAGACCCCCAGGTCAGTGGAAAAGGAGGCGGAGGAGGTGCTCCAGGCTCTGGAGCCGATTCCCTGGCAGCCCGTGGTGCAGACCATAGTAAGGTTGGCTGTGCCCTGCAGCCATGGAGGGTCACGGGGGGAGCAGAGACCCACCTGCAGCCCAAGGAGGGCCCCACGCCAGAGCAGGGGGATGCCCGAAGGAGGCTGTGACCCCGTGGGCTGCCCGCGCTGGAGCAGGGTCCTGGCAGGAGCTGCGGCCCCGTGGAGAGAGGAGCCCAGGCTGGAGCAGGTTTGCTGGCAGGAACTGTGACCTTGGGGGGGACCCAGGCTGGAGCAGGCTGCTCCTGAAGGATGGCACCCCGTGGGAGGGACCCACGCTGGAGCAGTTCAAGAACTGCAGCCTGTGGGAAGGGCTCATGTTGTAGAAGTTCATGGAGGACTGTCTCCCGTGGGAGGGCCCCCACATGCAAGAAGTTCTCCTGAGCGGCAGAGAAGGTGTGTGATGAACTAACCACAACCCCATTCCCTGTCCCCCTTGCCGCTCAGGTGGGACGAGGTAAGAGAAATCGGGAGCAAATTTGAGCCCAGGAAGAAGGGAGGGGTGGGGGGAAAGCATTTTAAGATTTGGTTTTAGTTCTGATTTTGACTGAAGATACATTAATTTCCCCTCCCCGCTGAATCTCTTTTGCCCGTGACAGTAATTGCTGAATGATCTCTTCCTGTCCCTGTCTTCAGCTGCGACCCTTTTATCGTACTTTCTCTTCCCCGTTCAGCTGAGGAGGGGAGTGACTGAGCAGCCTGGTGGGCACCTGCCTCGAGCCAAGGCTACCCACCACAATGGAAAAGTGTGGCATTGCTTTCATCACCAAAAGCCTTCAAACTGTAACCAGCAGAGTGCTTCCTTGGAGAGCAAATCATGCAATACTGGTGGAAGTCTGAAAGAGGGGCAGTTGTAAGACAAGGTGGGGAAGGAGGGGAGTGAGAAGAAACAGAAGACTCCCCCCTCACAAACCACCCACCAAGTAAGAAGTGGAATTTTTGTGCTGAACAGTTTAGGAGCTAGAAGGCGAGCAGTAACAAAACCCACTTACAATGGACTGACGGCGTTGTTCTACAGTTCGCTCGTCATCAGAATCACTGAAGTACTTGGAGTACAGGAAAGGCTTGCGAACATAAGCATGACGAACAGGCTTGGCTTTCCCATCGCACAGCTCGTTAGCATGAGGCTTTGTCTTCCTCTGACTGTTTTTCTCCTCTTCATCTGAGGAAAGGTTAGTGAAGTGTAGAGATATATTGATAAATTAGAGCAGTGCTTTCAACGTAACTGCTGAGGAGGCAAAGCTACTCAAAATGTATTAACAAGTGTTTCTACAAAAACCAAAAAGCTAAAACAATTAAACGTTTTAACATCAAAACACCACAATTATGAAAACCTGAAAGATATATTAATGCATTTGTGCACACCATTCAGCCAAAAAATTGCAAGACACAAACCCCAAAACAAACCAGGATACCACAACTGGGCTACCCTCTTGCCTGTCATCACGCTGCCTTTTTTACTTACAGTATTTGGTACTTAACACCAACTAAGAAACCAGAATATAAGTTCTGCTATCTATTAAGTTAATCATCTTCCCTCCACCAAAAAAATTTGTACAGTATTTGAGAATGTAAGAAGTAGATAGGCTGACTGAAATACATGGGTATAAAAAACTTGGTTTGTGTATTATCCAATTAAAAATAAATATTTCAGTTATTAGGATTATTAGAAACGGAGCAAAGCCATTTGTGTTCCATACTGTACAAATTATTTGTATCCTTGAAACCTATTTAAGGCTTGTTTTCACAAGTAATTAGTCGTAACTGAATGCAATCTGCCATGTTTAAAAGTGACACCACAGCCAGAGAATATGCAATTAATTAAGTGCTTCTAAATAATGTTCTTAGAGCAGAAAATGTAAGCTCACAGCATACTACAGACAACTCATTCAGGTAATAAAGCACTCTGTATTATGAAATGTAAAGTCTTATTAACTGCAGAAGACATACATCCACAGAAATGAGTTTCTGAGGTCTGCTCTAGACAAGGAAAACACAAAAGGTAACCCAGTCAGTGAAAAGATTTGGCATTTCCATACTCTTCAAGTTAGATCCATTCCTGTTCCTTTTACTGTAGCCAGATAGAATCTGGAAATCCCTGCAATCCTAAAGGTCTAAACCTAACTTGATCTGCAAAGTCAACTACAATCACTACCCTGAGCTCAAAAAGTACTCCAGTGTTATACCAAATTTATGGCAGAATTGGGGGTGGGAGGGACAATAAGCACAGGAAAGTGACATACCCGTCACCATTAAGTGTTTTTGTTGCCTGTGAAATACTGTAGTACAAGTAAGACTGTTTAGGATCTATCAAGCTATTAAAACAATACTCAGAGCATGCCCACTACTTGTCTTTTGTAATTGCACAAATGCTATCCATTCCACATTCAAATTCTCTCATAAACAAGTACAATAAAACATACTTCAAATGTATAATATGATGCATTCAACAACAGCATTGCATATTCTTTCTTGCTTCTTAACAACCTAATTATTTTACCATCTGATGTGATCTCCCCCTCTTCAGTACTGTCAGAAATTACAGTCTCCTCTTCGCTCTCCTCTTCAAAGGAAGAAAGGTCACTGGTATGGACAGAGCTGACAGTGATGTCACTGAGTACATCCATATCTGAATCTACTGACATATCTTCTTGCAAAGGAAAAAATAGAAAGAAAGAGCTGTAATGCAGCACACTATTTGAGAAACTTTTCTGTTATTTTGCCACTGAAAATAAAAATAAAATTATCTTAAGGACAAGAAATAAGGAGAAAAAAAAAAAAAAAAAAGAAACACCTGATTGAAATGTTATTAGGCTAACTCTGGTTTACTCCAAACAAAAATCACCCTGAGGTACAACTAGAAACTTTCAATGCAGACTGGAATTGTTGAGAGAACTTGACAGAGTCAGATAGATGACCACTCACACATTTGAGGAACCAAAGCTCATCTGATTCTTAATGTGGGTACCTCAGTTAAGGGAGATGAGCCAAGATGTAGCTGTGGCTAGCTAGACATATTTGCCCGAACAAGCAGAGAACCTACATTTCAAACACACTTCTGATTCACCTCCTGAATACGCTTAGAAAAACCCCATACTCATATTTTAAGGAACAGCATTTCCCACACCATACCTTCTTTAGTGCTTTCACTTGTTCTATGTTTATTGCTATTTTTTTCTGGCACTGACTGTTTCACTGGTTCCCACTCTCTTGATTGCTTTTCTTCTTTTGACTTTGTAGTATCATCAATTTTCTTTGAATGGTCAGACTTCTTGTCAAGTTTTTCCTTCTTTTCTTTTCTTCGTTCACCTTTTTCACTGCTGTCTGGTTTCCTGTCACATTTATCTAACAATTTGCTCTTTTGATCTTCGCTTTCCTGTTGCATTTCTTTACTTGAAAAAGTCAAATTATTACTATCCTTTGCTGAATTTTTTATTTCTTCACTTTGGCAAGGAAGCTCATTTAAATCTTCACACTTTGCAAATGTTTCAGCTCCTTCTCCAGGAAGATCACAGACTGCTTTCTCTCTGTCTGGTAAGTCGTCCATACTTCTCTCTCTATCAGTGCTACCATCTATGCTCTGCTGAGATGACAGTCTCTTTGCAACTCTGTCGTTCCTGGGATTTGAGTTCTCTGTTGAAGCCCTGGCAGCACTTGCTTCTTGGTTAAGAGAAGTTATTGTTTCCAAAATGGACATTGCATCATTAGCTACGTTGCCACTAGGAGCTGTAGTGGTGACACCTTGAATAGTAAGAAAGAAAACAGTTTTAGTTCATCTTAGCTTCCATAATTCCATTTAGATAGAATTTTAAGCAAGTGAAAGGAAAAGGAATAATGACTCTATTTAAAATAAGTAAAATTAACTGAAAGGTTTGACTAATTTTGCATCTAGAGATTTTGGTTTTAAAAAAAAAAAAGTTGCATTCTTGCAGAAACGATGATCTGATTACCAGATACATTTTGCTCTGTGACATACTGCTGCTCCTGGGATCAGCTATAGAAAACAGGCGTTGTCTATGGAAAGGATGTTCTGAACACAATCCTTGTTCAACTGTACCATCATCCCAAATAGGATGATGATTTGAAGAAGCACAATACAGAATACTGCAGCAGAAACTCTGTATTTCATACCTCTGGTATGAACATAAATGACATGGAAAATGGACTCAGCATATTGATTATGTAGCAATGAGACTACCAGGAATAACATGTCGCTTTCTCATCTTCTTAGAAGCCACTCAAGACAGGTGAGAAAGGGTTAACTGGACTAGCACTAAGAACTGCAGCTGGCTTGTTAACCCACTTACTTTAAAGGAAGTGGGCCTCACAGGAAAAGGGCTAGGATTTAAATAAAGGGTCTGGTTACAAATCGATGGACTGCTGTGGAGTCTCTTTGGAAGGGAAAGAATGGACAGTTACCTGCAGGGGTGTTCAGAAGTCGATACCAGGCAATGTAAATGAAAATCTTGAAGTGCTGTGTTTATAAACAAACTGAAGATTGGCTGATTTACAGCAGAACTTCAGCTCCTGAGAGGGCCTTAGCCATTCAAATTTTACTGCACACAGCAACTGCAATAAGACAGCTAACTGTCCCAGACAATTTTTTTTTCTGATTTAACAATGCATTAAAAAATTGAATCATTTTTCTCTTACAGCTATGCCCTATCTGACCCTGTAAAGGCCAAACCCTGAGACCAACTTTTTTTCCTCACAGTAAACCGATGTTATAATCTCAAGCACAAGTGACAATGACATGGTGGTACATGGCCTTCTACCTTCACACATACAGTAAGAGACAAGTATTATGGTATGCTGCCCGGAGCTAAGCTTGTTAGTAGTGATGCTAACAATTCTGTGCCAGCAGCCAACCTAGTCAATGCTTCTGCTCTCTCACGAAATTGTTTGTTAATTCACTGCTGAGGGAAACGGTAGAATACCTTGTACTGTAAGAGAAGCATCTGCTTTCTCCTCACTTGGAGCTGTACTGGGGCCTGCCTCCTCTTTGTGATTCAATGTGGCTAAAAATTCATGGACCGCTTTTTCCACCTGAGGTCTGAATGTGTGGTTGATCTTTGGGTCCACAACCTGAGAAATAATTCTGTCAATTCCAGATTCCAACATTCCAGACCTGGAACAAAGTTACATGAATACTTAATAGGAAAAATGACTTTTCAAGAACACCTTAATGAAATTTGCTCGTTTAGATGTGACATAAACACGCACAAGAACCTCAACTGAAACATTAACACTTTCTGAGCATCACTGCAGCTATGTATTTAGCCAGCTGCCTGTATTTCAGCAGCTCTATGCCTTATAAACTAAGAAAAAACCTGCTAGAGAAACAACGCAATCCAAACGCATGGAATTAACACAACAAGCGGCCTGTTATGTCATCACTGGTTATGCCTACAAATGTTACCCAACTGTAGAAGTGACATTTGTGGAAAAAATTAAGAAGCCCGATGTTATCAATTCCCATGGCGTAAAACAGATGAACTACAGGAGGCAGGAGGGACAAAGGACTAATAGACCAGTCACCACCACCCTAGGTTGCATTCTGCCCAATACAGACTGACACCTCAGAGTTCTGCAGCTTTATATGACACCCTTAATCTTCAGTAAAATCAAATAAATGGCAATAGAGCAAGCACATCGTATCTACAGGTTCTCTCTACACTCCTGCAATCTTTTGCGGAGCAGATATTGCCTCTTGTCCTCATTGCTTCTTTAAAAACAACTGAAAAACCACTCCAAACAACAATTGCTCCCCTCCCCCGAAGAGCCAGCTCCTCAGTACCAGTTATCAGTGGCACCACTACAGCATAACTGAGTAAGCTTGCTCCCAAATCCCTTGTTTGACCCAATTTAGTGCCTAACTCATGTTGCTTTGAAGAAATTTCCTACTGTTTCTTACGACTTTAAGTTTTGAGGAAAAGAAGCTAGAGAAACCCTTATGAAGTAATGATAACATCAGATAAGTGTTTGACATCATCTTGACGTAACAACGGTTCTGAAAAAAAACTTATCTGCCTAGCTAGATTTACATCCAGTTTTCTGTTTTGTGAATTTAGCTTTGTACTCCGCAAAGCTTAGTTTGGCAAATCGTGACTTAGCTCCTACTCAGCTCAAAACCCAATAAGAACAATTTTGTTTATGTGTCCCTTAAGAGAAACAGTAAAGATAGACTTCAGCTGGTAAAGGTAGCTGTAAAGCTAGACTTACATCCCAAGTCAGAAACAAGCTTTCCACGCCCTGCATCAACCTGGATCAAACAAAATAACATTTGCAATCTAATTCTGACTAATGCTGATGGCGAGTTACTATCTGAAATAATACCATGATTTAAATGCTACCAAAAAAGCGCCTTCAGAAAGGTCTTTGAAGAAAGCAGACACTTTACAATTGACCTAGAGTCTCCAACACCTCTCACGGTATGCGAGCATGTTGCAACAGAGAAACCCCAGAACTGTCACTTACTTGAGAACCTGCTGCCTAATGTTATTTCTCAGCTGGTTCTTGTTGAGATGAGGACTCCAGGTATGAGTTGCCAAATGATTGGAAACAAAGTTGTCAACGCGCTGTCTCAAATTCTGGTAAGCAGGCTAGAAAGCAACAAAGGAGAGGTTGGACAGTGAGGGTTTTGAGCGCTTATCCTCCTGCAGACCGGGCTGGAAGCGCCAGAAGCCCCGCCGGACCCCCCGAAGGCGCAGCCGTGCCCCCTCCCGTATCGCTAGCAAGGCCCCGCGGATCCCGGCGCCCGGGC
>NW_010246282.1:0-1570 GCF_000690775.1 Eurypyga helias
CCGCGCCGCGTGTCCAACCCAGAAGTGTGCGGGTGCTCTTGCAGTGCATCTCGCAGTTGTGAGGAGCTGGGGGAGTGTGCGAAGATGACCATTTGGCATGGAAATTGCTGCTTCTCAGCCATCTTTTGGGAGGATCGCAAGGCCTTTCTTGCATGATTTTATGCTCCCCAGACTCTTCCTGGGCTTACAACTACCCCACTCTGAGTGAACTGAAATGCAGTTGAAACTCACTGTACACCACCGGGTCCACGAGAGCAAAAGCTGTGGCATGGGGTGGATCTCCAAACTATACCCGATTCGGGTTTCTGCAGAAACTGTGTAAATCTAGAAAAGCTCCTTTGACTCCACCTGGACTCCCGGGCTGAGGGTGACAGCAGTTGTATTAAAGGGCACCGATTCCTGATCCGGGCTGTGGGAACCATTCTTTTCGCCTGGTGCCTGACTCATATTGACTTAAACCCAAATGACTTTTAGTTCAGGCGATGTCAAGGTGAAGTCGTGAGCGGGACCTTTTCATTCATGTTCCCAGTAAGCACGTATCTTCTTAAAAAGAAACAACAACAAACTAGGTCACTTGAGCACAGTAAATAGTTTTGTCTCTCTTGTTTGGGGCTTTACAAAATGTCCCAGTTGCTTAAGTGAAAATTGCTGTGACTTAGAGAAATGTGTCCCCAGGCCCCTCTTTTGTTAATCACTGTGAAAGTCCTTCTCTAAGAGATGCACTTGGTCAGTTTGCTTTTAGTAGCTCCGGGTGGGATGCTGCTCTTGGTTCCTCTGCTTGCATCTGGCATTATTCTGCTGAAGTGGAGTGACTCAGGATTTATGGCTGTGTAAATGAGAGCAGAAGTAACCCTCTGAAGCCTACTTGGTTCTTTAGCATCTGGAGAACATCATATATTTATTAAAAACCCCCAACCAAACATCCAGTGATAGCTGCTCTTTGACATCCCAATCATGACATTCTTTCTGATGGGGAGACGGGGCAAGGGTGGGAAGAGCACAAAAGCAGTGGGGGGTGAAGGAATTAAGAAATCTGGCCTTCATATGCTTATGGAAATGGGCAGGATACACTAATCATGCTGCTTTTTCCCTGCTCCTGGCCCCTTGGATTCAGTGGGATTACTCCTGATTTACACCCATTTGAGTGGAACAGGATCAATCTCTTTTTCTTCAGCAAAACAAACATTTCTTATTTGGAAAGGAAAACAGAGGAATCTTAAAATGTGACCCACAGCTGAGCGGAAATTCTCAGTAACGCAAGAATTTGGGTTTCTTCAGTTTGTAAACAAAGAAGGAACCCTTGGAGGGAGCGTGTTGATTAATGCCACGGGGGACTGTGGAGGGACAGTTCCTGTGGCTGTATACCTGGGGATTCATCCTGCCACGGTCACAGCAGTTCCAGTTATATGCAACGGGAACGGGGAGGAGCAGGATGCTCTAACAGGGGCGGGGGTAGAGCTCTGGGGTTGCTGATGGCAGCTCCTCTACTGGCTCTGAGCCCTCAGGCAGGCTAAAACCTCGATCAAAACAACCCCAGACACCAGAAGAAGGTGAGAGCCGGTGCTGAACC
>NW_010246282.1:1599-13937 GCF_000690775.1 Eurypyga helias
TATGACTATTTCCAAAAGCACCTGAGCAGTCTGAGTGCTGAAAGCCCAAAGGGAATTGAAGTCAGATGCTCAACTGGCGTGGGTGCTCCCTGGCCCGACCTCTAATCGAAGTTTTCTACCTCTCTCCAGACTTGAGGTGCCCATGGCTCTCACAAAAGAACTCCATATTCACTGACAATGCATGGATTTGCCTGCCTTCCCCTCCATAAATGTACCAGCACTGTTTTGAAACACCGGTTTAGCCTAAGGAGAGCTGCCGACTGCCCTGACCCCGGAGCTGTTGGTCAGGTAGGGAGAACCCAGGATAGCTTCCCTCTGGCAAGACAGGAGAAATACACACCCAGATGCACACCGCTTGCGTAGCACAGGCCGTTGAGCTCCGCATGAGCTCCAGACCCAGCCATAACCCAGGGTATATATGGAGGGTCGTGGTTTAACCCCTGCCAGCAGCTCAGCCCCACACAGCCGCTCGCTCACTCCCCTGCGGTGGAATGGGGGAGAGAATCAGGAGGGTATAAGTGAGAAAACTCAGGGGTTGAGGTGAAGACAGTTTGATAAATAAAGCAAAAGCTGCACGTGCAAGCAAAGCAAACCAGGGAATTCATTCCCCTCTTCCCATGGGCAGGCAGGTGGTCAGCCATGCCCAGGGCTCCATCGCGCGTAACGGTGACTTGGGAAGACAAATGCCATCGCTCCGAGCATCCCACCCTTCCTTCTTCTTCCCCCCCTGCTAGGCGAGTACCAGCTTTCCCATTACAGCCTGGCTCCCCAGAGCAGCCTGGGCCGTAGCCACGCTCCGGGCCCTCGGGGGTGGTGTGCGGCAGGGTGCTGTGTGTCCACAGGGTAGGGGGAAGAGCTGCAGCTGGACCTGCTCCTGCCCCAGCGCTGAGGATGCTCTTTGTTGTCCAGCAGCCGCCACGCAAGGTCTGTGGCTGTTAAGCCTTCTATCTGCTTCATCCCAAAGAAAACCTTCTTCCCAAAGGAAAGGCACGCACGTGACAGCAGGGAAGAGCTGTTCCTGTAGAGGAGCTCATCAGCCTGCGTGACACAAGCATGTTCCCTCCAGTTTTGCAGCATGTCCAACACTAAACCAGAGCTTCCCTTGTACCTGGTCCCCCTTGCCACCTGAGCAGAGAGTCTGATAGAGAGGGAACACGGAGATCGATGACCGGCGACTGATCCTGCTACGGCTCTTCTGACACCCTCCAGAATGCAGAGGTTCACACCGCCTGCCGAGCTCTCACCTGGGGCAGAACAACCCCAGACACTCCCGAAGTCAGAGCTCCTTCTAGAAGAGCTGTAGCTGGAATCATCTGCCCGGGAACCCCACTGCAGATGTGTGTTGCTCCAGGGACATGGCAAGGACCTGGATCTGGCCTTGTGTGCAAGAGAGGCTGGACCAGCGCAGAGCCCGAGGTGACAGCGGCACTGCGGGGACCGGGAACAGAGCTGCTGTTCCCTTGCAGCTCTGCCATGAAGGGATGGGGGTGTTGCTGTGTGTGCGGGCAGGTACACGTGCACTCACAGGAGAACTCAACCACAGCCGCACGAAACAATAAGCCTTGCGAGAAGATGGGAATTGCCATTCCCCAGGTTCATTTCGTGGCCTCACCCGAGAGATCTGAGTGACAGGAATATTTTAAGGTCCCTTTTCCTCTCTGTTCAGTCTTCCAGCTACGGGTCAGCCCCCCCCCTTGCCAAGCATGCTGTGTGCACGTCCTACCCCACCTCCTCGCTGCCGTGAAGTCGCCTTCCTCAGCCGTGTGCGCAGGGCGGAACGGCCGCGGGGGCAACTCGAAGGCAGAAACCCCTTTGGTGGCATCTCCTTCCCAACCCTACTGTACTGCACGTGGCTTCGGAGTCACCGGCACGGACCGAGGGCTCTCCCTTTTGTCTGATTAGGTGGGGAGACTTCGACAGCCTCAGTCCCTCTGTAGGGAAGGGGTAAAACCCAAGGGTCTGCTCTCTCTCCCTCCTTTTGAATGAGCTGCAAAGAGCTTTAGAGCCGTCCAATTAAAACAACCCTAGGATAAAAATAGGATGAGAGAGTGCTACTTTAAAAACAAAACAATTAAGCAAAGCCTATCCCTTCCCCTTCCTGGAGGCTCCTATGGAAGTGGCAGCTTTTCAGCCAGAAATCTCTGCTGAGTTGGGTATTTCTGGCATTCGCACCCAAGGCGAGCGATGACCTCCCAGTGCTGGCTCTGGGGGAGAGGCTGTGCCGAGCTCATGGCAGCAGATGAGACCGAGCTTGCAGGCACTGACACATCTCCCCTGAAGGCTGGTTGTGCTGTAGCCTGTGGAACGGCAGAAATGAGATCCTGAGTGTGGGAAAGAGCTGAGCAGACGCTGGCACACGCGGCCCCAGCAGCCAGCCAAGCCGGGGTGGGGGTGGGCTGTGCAGTAAACACCACTGTGGGCCTTAACACTGGGAAGGGAGAATGGGTTTGGTGTCGAACCCAAAGATCAGAGGGCTGGAGCCCCTCTGCCATGGGGACAGGCTGGGAGAGTTGGGGGGTTCAGCCTGGAGAAGGGAAGCTCCGGGGAGACCTTAGAGCCCCTTCCAGTGCCTGGGGGGGGCTACAAGGAAGCTGGGGGGGGCTTTTATCAATGGCAGGGAGTGACAGGACAAGGGGTAATGGGTTTGAATGGAAAGAGGGAGGTTTAGATGAGACATCAGGAAGGAATTCTTCCCGCAGAGGGTGGGGAGGCACTGGGACGGGTTGCCCAGAGAAGCTGTGGATGCCCCATCCCTGGAAGTGTCCAAGGCCAGGCTGGATGAGGCTTGGAGCAACCTGGTCTAGTGGAAGGTGTCCCTGCCCATGGCAGGGGGTGGGGCTGGGTGGGCTTTAAGGTCCCTTCCCACCCAAACCATTCCATGATTCTGTGATCTGGGTACAACACTGGGTCACCAAACCTGGTGCTATCATAACCCCACGGAGCAGGTAGTGAGAACCCCTCTCCAGAAAGGGCTGGGTGCTCCACCTGCTGCCCACGTGGCTTTGCTCCCAGCACGGATCCATATGTCTCCTTTGGAATACCAGCTGGGGCCATTAGCTACACTGACCAAGCAGAATGTTTCCAGAACCGTTTTGGAACGCAGAAGCCTTTCCGATCACAACAACGCTGCTCTAAATGTTCCTCTGTGCCGCACAACGCTCTGTGCTGTGGGGTCCATTGAGTTAATCTCAAAGTGGCCAGAGAAGGAGCGACTGCCGGCGCCGTGTATGAACCCCAGGGTTCATCCTGCAGCGAGACATCCCTTGAGCCCCACTGCCAGCTGCAATCCTTCCCCGGCGAAACCAGGGACTAGCATAATCACTGTGTGGTTGCCACAGGAATGCGAGGGGTGAAGCTCTGGCTCTGGTTGTACCAGCTCAGTGTCAAATTAACCTCGTGCTTCTGTTCTGAGGTCCCTTTGTTGCGGGTGATTTTTCTGCCACAGGATTCTTTCTTTCAACTCTAATTTTAGTTCCTGTGAAGGATGAAAAAGGGTCTTATATCCTTGTCATGAAGCTGGTTCGTGGGATTCCCCTCTGAGTCAGCACAGCCCGGACTCTTCCCTGGCCCCTCCAGCTGAGATCCCCTTGAAATACACCTGGGGTTTAAAATAGCATCGCCAGCGCCTTCCCTTGTCCTGGCAAAGTGAGCAGCCCCAGTGTGAGCCTGGGAATTTGTCTCATTCCTTTTGTGTCTCCAAATTCTTTTTACAGGGTAGCAGTACAGACTACGCTGACATATTATTTTGAGAAGAATTTGAGAAGCTGGAAGTAATTTTGTTTGTTTCCTTTGTTCTAGGAAAGGGATCCTCATGGCCCTGCCAGCCCTCCTTGTGTGGGGCAGAACGAACAGGCTGGCAGGCGTTTGAGCTGTGTCCTGGCCCGCGCCGTTTCCTCTGAAGGAAGATGAGCATAGCAGAGGAGGAACTGCTCCGGTCCCGAGGGCTCGCACACGGAGAGCGCACTTTCTTAGCAGAGTGGCAGCGACACTGGTGAGTCCGTGCCGCTGGGTAGTTATTCCTGCCCTTGGAACACCAGGGACACGCAGAGCTCTAATGGTTAATGCCAGAGTCAGAAATGTTTCTGTGGTTTTTGAAGGTGTTGAGTGCCAAGGGACCAAGAAGGAAAAGGGCAGGGAGGGGATTCTGCCCCTCTGCTCTGCTCTGGGGAGACCCCCCTGCCGTTCTGCTCCAGCTCTGAGCCCCAACAGCAGAAGGACACAGAGCTGTTGGAGTGAGTCCGGAGGAGGCCACAGAGATGCCCCGAGGGCTGGAGCCCCTCTGCCCTGGGGACAGGCTGGGAGAGTTGGGGGGGTCAGCCTGGAGAAGGGAAGGCTCCGGGGCGACCTTAGAGCCCCTTCCAGTGCCTGGGGGGGCTACAAGAAAGCTGGGGGGGCCTTTTTCCAAGGGCAGGGAGTGACAGGACAAGGGGTGACAGGCTTAAATGGAAAGAGGGAGATGGAGATGGGACATCAGGAAGAAATTCTTCCTGCAGAGGGTGGGGAGGCACTGGGACAGGTTGCCCAGAGAAGCTGTGGAGGCCCCATCCCTGGGAGTGTCCAAGGCCAGGCTGGATGAGGCTTGGAGCAACCTGGTCTAGTGGAAGGTGTCCCTGCCCATGGCAGGGGGGTTGGAACTAGATGGTCATTAAGGTCCCTTCCAACCCAAACCAGTCTATGATTCTATAATTCTATGAAAAGCCTTTTTTTCCTTACTTCCTTGAAACAGAGCCAGGCTCCATGGTTTTCATTTCACCTACACCCTTTTCTGAGGTCAGGATACCTTGGGCTCAAATTTGTAATAGTTTGAGAATCCCCAATAACTGTTCTTTAACAAAGCCTCTTGACCGAACCGATTGGCCTATCTGTGCCAGGGAGGCCATTAATTTCCAGTCTAATGCACAAGGGAGAACATTGTGAAACGACTGCATAAAGAGGCATTAGAGTAAAGATGATTTGGGGCTATTTGCTTGGCAAAGACACTGAATTCGCTACATCTTTTCTTTTACCTGACTCATGGCTGTATTGCAGGGCTCAGTTTGGAAGAAAACAAGTGAATATTATTCACCTAAAGTCCGCTTTCAAACCCATCTCCGTGCACCTCTGTTGCCAGATGACATCATGCTTCTGAGGGTGAAACAGTTTAAACTACAGGGATGAAAATTATTGGTTCAAATAACTTCCTTAAAACAGCAACAACAACAGCAGCCTGAGGCTTTGGAAAACTGGTTTGAAAATGTCTGTTGCTTTATTTTTGGGGTAAATGGCCTAAACTGTAAGAGCTTTAAGAGTCTGTCATAGCGGTTGCTTTAGCAATGGGGTATTTTAAAGACAGCATGGCAAAAGACACACTGGAAATAAAGGCTCTGGACATGAGGTGGTTTAGGCAGGTCTGCACCAATCCTGCTGTTGTACCTCTGCATGGAATGGTACGAAAAAATGCAGCAAAACTAACAACGTCCCACTACTCGCTCATAAACCTGTCAGCTCTAGATATATCAAGAGGGTTTCTACGTTGCAGAGGTTTCTGAGGAAGCGAGCGGGGGCAGTGGTTTGGGACAAGGGGCTGGGGAGGAGGGAAAGACCGGGGGCTGAGAAGCAGCACACATCGCCCAGCAGACAGGGAGAGGAGCCCAGGAGCACAGCACTGACTCCGCTCCCGTGAAAACTCCCACCGGAGACCTCACGCAGGTTGCAGCCTGCTGAGACATTTCATCTTCCTGTTTGTGTGAGTTTGGCCTGTCTGAAGGCAGCGTTGGCTGCAAATACGGCCTATTTCCTTCTTAATGTTGGGTAAGATGAGGCCATTCTTGCAACAAGGCAGTTAATGGAGCTTGGGACTTGGCTTTTGTTAAACATTTGTGATGTGAAACTTCTAAAAAATCTCCATGTGAGGAAAAAAATGAAAAAAACAAAGATGTGTGCCTGTAACAAAAATAGAACATTAAGAACATGTAAGTGAAAGACTCACGCTTCACGTTTCCCAGATTCTTTTCCATCGGTTTGTAACAGACCCCACTGACCTCCACTTCTCTCCTGAGCTCTGAAGTCTCTATCCTCTGCATTGGGATTGGCTGCAGGAGGAACCAGATGACCTCAGGGTCCTTCCAACCTGAATTACTCACTGTTTCCATGTAATGAGCTGGAGTTTTTCCAAGACCTGAATGGGAAAGGTGTGGGCAGGCTCCTGTTGGAATCCCACATCCCTAATGAGAGGTACACACCAGTCCTGGTAGGCCACCCACCCCTCCAGGTCCTACCGGCCTGGCAGAGCTCAGGGACCTGTTGCTGCCTGTTGAATCCGTGTGAGATGTGCCGCTGTAGAAATTAGGGAAGACCTACCGACTTCAGCAGAGCTGAGGGGGCTGAGTCCTGGATTTTGGGACAGAGAGCCTTTAGGCTTGGGTGATGCCAGAGGTCTTTGGAGAGAGGGAATCTGGTGGAGAATTTAACTGGTGCCCTTTCATCTATGGCTGTACAGACACAGCCGTGCTGGGCTTACACACCAGGAACAACCCCTGTGAGTGTGGCAGAGTGGCTGCTTATTCCAGGGGGATCAGAGCCCAGTGATGAATGTTGCAGTCGATAACCAGAGAGCTCAGGTCGATCCCTTCTCTTCCCCAAGGCATATTTCCTTTTGTGCCGGTGTTGTGAGGACCACCGAGTGCTTCAGGCGCATCAGAGCCGTGCACCAAAGAACTGCTGGAGATCAGGAGGTCTCCTTAAATGAACCTGCCCAAGTCCCCCTTAAACATACCCTCCCTCCCTGCAGTTTTCCTTCAGGATAATTAAACATACAGTAAGTTAAGAGGTGGAAAAACCCAAGGAAGCATCCATTTCACAGGTGGGTGCAGCTGACTGTTTCCTCCCAGGGCCTGTTCCTCCTGCAGCTCCGTGCAAGCCAACACCTCGGCACAAATGCCTCTGGCTGCGATGGGGACCCGAATTCTGCGGTTGTGAAGGGTCTTCAAAGATCAGTGGCTATTGCCCTGCCATGGCAAACCTGTGCTGGTCTGGTTCGTGCCACAAAACGTTGAGGGACAGTGAGTGCCCTCGGGGTCATGGAGCAGTGACCTGGACCTGAGCCCCGGGGGGTCTGCACAGCCCACGCTGCCCCTGAGCACAGCCAGGTCAGGGAACGAGCCGTCCTACAGCCCTTTCTCCACTGCTCGGAAGGGTTGTAGTCGCAGTGGGCCCAGAGGGTCTGCAGCAGGGCTGGGGGTTAGGTCTGGCTCCCCAGAGCTCTAGTCCAGGCCTGTGCATGAATTTCTGCCTCTTTGGCACATTCAGAGCTGGCTGCCGCCTGCTCGGAGGCAGAATGCAGGGGCTGGTCACAGAAGCCCTTGTTGCAGGATCCTGTGCATCGTTTAGGCAGAATCCTCCAGGCTGTGTTAGGCAAGAAGTCAGGGTAGATCATCAGCAGGGTCCTACTGGCCTGAACCCCCAGCTGGCTGTGCCTGGGCTGGGGCAAACGGCCTCATTTTCACAATGGAATGAGTCACAGAATGAATCACAGAATGGTTTGGGTTGTAAGGGACCTTAAAGACCATCTAGTTCCAACCCCCCTGCCATGGGCAGGGACACCTTCCACTAGACCAGGTTGCTCCAAGCCTCATCCAGCCTGGCCTTGGACACTTCCAGGGATGGGGCATCCACAGCTTCTCTGGGCAACCTGTCCCAGTGCCTCCCCACCCTCTCCGGGAAGAATTCCTTCCTGATGTCCCATCTCCATCTACCCCCTTTCAATTTAAAGCCATTGCCCCTGGGGCTGTCACTACAGAAACATGGCAGAAGAGAGGGAGGAGACTGCCAAGTGCTCTGCTTCCAAACCCAAGGCCTGTTTTTTGCAGGGAGTCCAACACCAGCGGTGCTGTGCTTTGGGAAGGTTTCCTGTCGCATGCATGTCCGTAGAAGTGCTGACTTCCTTGTTGTTCACCTGGTGTGAAAGGGAATGCTGTGCGTTGGGAAATGGGGTTTGGAGTCCTTCCTGGCAGCCCCTCTGGGTGCCCCTGGTTGCACACCCCTTGGCAAGCTCTAGAACTGGCATTTTGCCTCCTGCCAAGAGCAGGTTCTGGAAGGGGCTTTTTGTTTTTTCCGGAAGAGAACATGTGCTTTTGCTGGCAAGCTCTGCGTGGAAGCACTGGCCCTTTCCGAATTTGTGATGCCAAGAGTGTTTTTAGATATTTACTTCCTTCACCCGGACATCGGCAGGCACCCCACCCATCCCAAGCTGGGTGTCCCTTGACAGGCTTCGATTTCACAATAAATCCTCAAATACAATGGAGTGTTCCTCCCAGAACTAAAATAACCCTCGACTTCGTTAGGGAGCTCTCCCGCCAGGGATGAAATTTGTTCCCTGATCCCTCACGCGACGGGCGCCGCAGCGTGCCCTCGGGGCTGCCGTCTCGGGCAGGCCGGGCAGAGGGGAATCCCAGCTCTGCTCCAGCCCGCGGGTGTTCCCGCGCAGTCCGGATTTCATCCCAAGGCTGTGCTGATGTGGGGAGGGGCGCTTTTTCCTGCCCTTCCCGTCTTTAGGGCAGGGTGGCCTTTCCCACCCGGATGAGAGTCGGATACGCTGCAGCGTTTGGCCTGCGCTGAGCGCTGGTGTCACCTTTGTTTACAGCGGTGAACACCGTGATGCCGCTGGTGCGTGTGGAGGTACAGCGGGAGGGACCCTTCCGGGGCAGTTTGGGAGCTTCCATCCTTCTCCACTGGTTATAGAGCCTGGAGATTAGACTTCTAATGTAGACGCCTTAATTAAGTGCCTAAGGATTAGATGACATGAATCTGACCCCAAACATCCCTCTAGGCAGAGGCTGAATTAGAACTGAACTGGAACACGGGTCTGGAAGGGACCTTCTTGGCTGTTACATCTCTGGAAAACGTTTAGCCCAGGGCGTTCCGAGTGTTACCTGTCCTACCCCAAAGCACACGGACCTGCAGAACCCCCCCCACACCTTCCAGCGGACTCACGGCCCTGGCAGACCTTGGTGGGTTTTGCTAATGTACAGCTGGGGAAATCAGGGGCCGCTTTGGTCTCGCAGCCCTGTATGGTCAGGGCAGAAGCTGGGTGAAAACACCCGGCCAACTGCACCTCGGCCTCAGACTGCAGAAAGCAGCAGAAAGCAGGGGCCGGGACTCCCTCGTGGCCCCACATCTGGGGGTCACTTTAGCCTGAGCATGTGAGCAGGAGGCATCAGTGGTTGGGTGACGAACACTGAAATGCAATTCCTGCGTTTCGGGCCATCTAGCTGGGTGAACCTCACCATCCCTGCGTGGCCCACTTTATGACTGCCGTAATTTCAGGGAGGCTCGTAAGGTTAGAAGAGGTGCCAAATTAGAGTGAGTGCCTGTGACCCGCTCCAACAGCGACTTTGCCAAGACCGGCCAGCCGGGAGGATGAAAACCTTCCCGAAAGGAGCAGCCCTGAGAGCCCCAGCCTGTCCGGCGGACAACCGAGCGGCTTTGAGACCGGGAACGGCTTGGAAGTCCCTGAGGAGTGGGTGAGCGTGATTCCCCCTGCCCCGCTGTGTGCACCGGCTCCTTCCCTGGGCTTCTGCAGGCAGAGTGCCGTGGGGAGGGACCACGCTGAGCCAAAAACCCATGTGTGCGCTTGCCTTCCTTGTACTCTTCAGCCTTACGTGACTTCTGGCAATTCCTAAACGTCTTCTCTTTAATTACTATAAATTCAGGAAAGCTACTGGTGGGGCACGGTGAGTGAACCCAGGGAAACGTAACAAGGTGCATTAAACACCCAGTATTCCTTGCTTGGGGGAGATTTTGAGCAGGGTTGACATCTTTATCCCGTCACCTGAGGCAGCTCAGGCAAAAAGAGACACAAATCGGTGTTAATTTGGGTGTTTCCTCCCTTTGATCATTCTGACTCACTCAACCTTCACGTTCTTCTCTTGCTGCTCGGCAAGTGGCGTGTCCCTTGGGGTGAACACTTCAGCCACGAGCATTAGGGGTGACTTTGGTTGTCGTGGCGCCCCAAGAACATCTTGGACCGCGAGCGTAGTGAGCTCCCAAAGGCCGAGCGTCTCCACCTAACCTTGTCCTCTACCTTTTTTCCAGCTTATGGTAAAAGGTGCCGTTGTGGCAGACTCGCTCTGGGCTCCGAGAGGCAAAGTGGGCTGCTCTGCCCCCAAAACCACCCAAGTGGAGGGCTTGGTGCTGCTCCCGGCACCCTGAAGGTGCCAGGTGTTGGTTCCGCTCCCCGCTGGAGGAACCGGAGTGGGTCCAGATGCGCTGTTGGCCAGGCAGGGCCAAGGTGGCTCCAAGGATGAGCAGGACGGCATCTCGGTATGTTTTACTCGTGCGACTGTTTGGGGGAGGTGAAAGCATGCAGGTGTCTGAGGGCGAGCAGCTTGGTAAGGACATTTTATAATCGAATTATTCTTTTTCTGTCGTAGGTTGAAAAACTGATCAGCCATCACACTGCTGGTTTGGTGCCAAATATTCCCCACGAAACTCCAAACAGGTGAGCGAGCATTCTGATCGTGGTTGAACGGTTCCTCTGAGGTCACGCAGCAGGTTAAAAGTAATTCTGAAAGCAGAATTTGGAAGATCATGGCTCAGGGTGTCACTGCTTCTTCTTGGACCAGGAGCAACGCAGGAATCGAGCCACACATTAAGCACCGTCCTTGTAAAAAGGCCATAAAATGCCCCACGTGGCTTGGAATTCAGCTGTGGTTTATGGTTTGGGTTGGAAGGGACCTTAAAGATCATCTAGTTATATCGGTGCTGCGTGAGAAAATGGGAACAGAGGTGTGTAGCACTTTATCCCTGTCTTGTTTACAAGCAGCGGGAGGATGACCTGCAAAATGTGAGCGGCTAATTTTAGGCGGCAGCGCAGTTCAAGGTGCCAAGCCTTCCGAAAGGGGAAGGAATGCGGATCCAGCTACACTGCCTTCAGCTCCGAGCTGCTCGAGGGCACCGGGTGTTTATACCACCTCCAGAACATCAGATCCTTTGTGTGGAGACATAATCCCTCGTTGTGACACGCGGAGAGGTAGCTGTTACGGAAATGATTGGGAAATCCCTCACCTTACGGCAGAGGAGAAGAAGGAGGTGCATCTGAGGTGGTGTGCACTGTGCTAATGCTCTCCAGCCCCAAATCCCGGGGGGCTTTCCAAGTGCTAATTAATTAAGAGCCAGAGTTGTCTGTTTGCAGCGGTGGACAAGCAGCGGCATAGGAGTGCGGGAGACTGATCTGGTGTTGCACAGGGACATGAAAGGACCTGGGTAAAACGCAGAGCTTGATTCCCAGCTAGGATGCCCTACACGTGGAGGCGGGCAGGAGGCTGAATTTACATGACCCACTACACACTCCCTGTGTTTTTCTTCATCTTCTGTCCTACTTCCCAGCACGTCCTCTTGGGATGTAGGACTGGATGGCACAGCGTGTTCTGCAGACGATCCTGCCTCCTGCTTTGTGTTGGCCCAAGTACACGGATCTTCACAGAATCACAGAGTGAGTTGGGTTGGAAGGGACCTTAAAGACCACCCAGCCCAGGTGGAAGGTCCCAGCAGGGACACCTTCCACTAGACCAGGTTGCTCCAAGCCTCATTCAGCCCGGCCTTGGACACTTCCAGGGATGGGGCATCCACAGCTTCTCTGGGCAACCTGTCCCAGTGCCTCCCCACCCTCTGTGGGAAGAATTCCTTCCTGATGTCCCATCTCCCTCTTTCTGTTTAAACCTGTTACCCCTCATCCTGTCACTATACCCCTTCTACCCTGGAAAGGCCCCTGACTCCAAGGCACGTCTCGGGCTCTGGAAGGCCACTTCATGTGCAGCGCAGGGGATCCCTGCCCAGTACCCAACCTGCTCTGTCACCCCAGGCCAACAAGGGCTAAGAGTGCCCTCTGCTGCACTCCTCCTCCTCCTCTTCCATGGCAGCATTCCACTCCCTGTTTGGGAATAAACAAAACAACTTCCTAGTCTCAAGGTCTTTTCTGCAGAAGCCTGGTTCTGTATTTCAGCAGCAAACGGAAAAGATCTTGCCCGAGATAAAAACGTGCGATATCCTGCGTCAATCCCGAGGTGCACATAAAGCACCGCAGGGAATGGCCGTCCTTTATCAAGAACTTTCACCCCCAGCTTGTCTTTGCCCCATAAACCAGCAAACTCCTCGCTGCAGGACTTCAGGCAGCGAGTTATGAAACTTATCTTTCTCGGAGCCGGCAGCGCTGGCACTGGTGATGGAGGGTCGGTCGTGGTACCCGACTGGGCCTACAGCGCTGGACTTTCCATCTCTCCCTCCTTTCAGAGGAAAAACACGGGGCACCAGTGCTTCTTTAAGTCCTCGGCTCTTGCAGCCAAGAAGGAATGGAGGTAGGG
>NW_010246282.1:13961-17782 GCF_000690775.1 Eurypyga helias
CTGTCCCAGGCTCCAGGCTCCTGGAGTTAAAAAGAGGAAAAATTAAAAAATCATAATCCTGCTTTTACTGGGATTTGATTTACCCACGTGGAAAGGACCCAAGCTGCGCCGGCAGCCCGGTCCTCGCCAGGGCCGCAGGAATCTGCTCGTGTTCCCTGCAATCTGGCCATTTTTTGTGGCCCCCCTTCCAGCTTGCTTCCCGCACTGTCGCTCAAGCGCGGGCACGCCCCCTCCGCAGGCTATTTAAAGAGGAGCTGGTGCGCAACTTTCTCCGAAGGGAGAGGAGAAACTCCGAAGGAGACGGAGTGACTCAGTCAGCAGCCTGAATCCCCTCCTTTCCCTTTACTCGGGATGTCTGGCAACTTGGGGACGGTGACCTGGACCCTGTTCCTCCTCCTCCTGGCACCCGGCTGGGTACGTATGGCTGCAGCAGCTCCCTTCGCTGCCTGGGCGTTGCAGCTTCTTGCTTTGCCGTGGCGAACGCTTTGGGCTGAACCTCTCTTCCCAGCTGCCACCTGCCTCCGAAGGTTTCGGAGGGAAGGCTGGCGGCGAGCAGAGCAATGCAAACGCCCCGTGTAACCAAACCCCGCTGGGAGCTGCACGGCGTTACGCCTGTCATCTGCGGATCCCAAAGCTCCTGGCGCATGGGAATGGATTTGGTTTCCCTCCCCTCTCCTGAGCTAGAAGCCAGCCCTGGTTTACAGCGGGGGAGAGGGGAGCAGAGTGAAGTCACCGAGTTTATGTCACTGCAAGGAATAAGTCTCCTTGCCATCACCATCCTTCCCCAGCTGCCCCTGAATCCACCCCTGTCTTCCCAAAACCAGTGATCCTGAGGGGGAAATCAGACAGCAGCCTCTCTGGAGCAGGATCTGTGCCTGGTTCAGAGTTAGTACGAGTGCTGGACAGGGCAGCTGATTCTGCTCGGGAATTCCGCATGCTACCACAGTGCCAGGAGCAGCGGGAATGCTGCTGCAGTCGTTAATGGATCTAAACTGCAGTAAGTGCCTGTGGATCGGGGAGGAAATGGGGTTCACAGAGCCACCGAGCCTCGCACGGCGTGTTGTGCTGGCAGATGCCATCAGCTGCTGGTTGGTAGGTGTCGTGGGTCGCTCCTGGCAGCACTCGGTGCCAGCCAGCCCCTTCCTGCCAGGAAAGGTGTCCTATGCACCTAACTGCTAGGGCCGAGGGCTAACTTCTGCCGTTTGGGGCGGTCGGCTTCTTTCATGCACGGACCCTGCTTTGGCAGCATCACATTGGTCCCATAAACGAATCCCACTGCTGTGCCACCTGATGGTTACCCTGAGAGGATGTCATTTGCCCTAAGCCTGCGGGCTGCCTTGGAATGGGACTTTCTGTGCTCTGAGAGTGATGTGTAGTGGATGGAGTAAGGAAACGGGAGCTGTGACTCCTGAATCTGCCTCCCGTGTTGCTCAGAGGTGAGAGCGGAGCCAGGCTCGCTGGGAGGTGTTTTGGCTCTGCCAGGCTCAGCCTGGGAAAGTCTCTGCTCCCTGTGGGTTGTGGTACTTGTCTCTTGTCACCGGCTGATGCACAACGTGCCACCTTGGGGAGGTGCCTTGAGAGCCTGTGGCAGAGGGGGAGCCGGCATTACCCAATAATTCGGCTTTTGGGGTGTGTGAATGGCCGTGTCTTGACTGGTGGACCTGCTGCCCACCTTGGAGCGTCAGACACCAGTTCCGTGTTTGTGATATTACTTCTACCTGGCAGTGTTATCCCCTGGCTCCCAAAGTGCTTTGCAGCTCAGCGTCAGAGCGCGCCTTTCCCAGCCCTGTGGGCGCTGCCACGAGCCCAGGCGCATTCTGAAAATCCTCTTTAGTCTGGCCCTCGGGGCTGGTTCCCTGGGCTCATGTGGATGTTGGCTGCTCAGGAATGAGATCTCCTGATGATGCCACAGTGGCGTGAGCCGTGTCCCCCTACTCGTGTCTCCCCGAGGGTGTGGGGGGACAAGATTTGATGTGAATATGAAGCAGGGAGGACGTTCTCACTTTTTCTTCCCCCCGGGTAAGTGGGTTCGGTGCTGGCAGGTGGGAGGAAGCTTGTTCTGGCTTGTCAGCTGAGCAGATGGGACCTGGGAGACAGTGGTGAACATGCACCATCATCCCTGGCTGTCTTCAAGGCCAGGCTGGATGAGGCTTGGAGCAACCTGGTCTAGTGGAAGGTGTCCCTGCCCATGGCAGGGCGGTTGGAACTGGATGATCTTTAAGGTCCCTTCCAACCCAAACCATTCTATGATTCTATGATTCTATGCACGGAGTGCAGGAGAGGCGATCCTCTGGTCCGAGCTCCCGGTGTGGCTTGGCCCTCGCTCGGGGCTCCCGGGAGTGGCAGATCCACACACCCTGTCTGTGGTCAGTAGGGAGCCTCCAGCAAAGCCAGGAGCGGGGAGAACGATGCTCCAGGCTTTAGCAATCTTGAATCCATAGCCTTGGTAGTGGAGGATGCTCCATGGAAATGCAATATAATCCATTATTTAACCTCTCTGGATTTGCTGGGAAAGCAAAGTAAGTGATGGAGAACGCTAGGACCTTGGTTCAACACTGTAGTGGAAAAGAGCCCTGCAGATCCGGGTGAATTGGGCCTTTTAAGCTGTGTTTGTGCTCGTGGGTGGGAATGAGGCACAGCAGAGGGGGGGTCCACAGACACCCTGCGGGTCTCCGGTACCCCAGAGATCCCACTCCAGCTATTCCTGTGCTGCGAAGCAGCCGGAACGTCACGAGGAAGTGAAGCTGGTTGTAAACAGAAGGTAAAACCAGGTGGTCTGGTTTCATCGGGTGAGTTATGACGGAAACAAACGGCACCAACAATGATTAATGAAGGCGAGAAAGCAAGCTGGGTCGGGTTTAACCCCGCTGCATTCCGTGTTACCCTGGAAGAGGTTGTTTGGTTTGGGTTTCAGAGCTATTCTGAGCGTTTTTCTATGGCCTGTGGCTGACACTGCACTGGAAAATGCTCGGTGTCGTTATTTTTTCTAAAAGTGCCTGGATCCAGCTGGATACGGGTCCTGTGCTGGGAATGCTCTGCTGATTTTCTGAGCTCCTGTACCACCCACCCACTCATCCGTGGGTGAAGAACGCATCCTCCTGGCAGCTGCAGCGGCTGCGCACGTGGAACCCAGCAGGAAAGCATTTCTGGATTTTTTAACCTCTTTTAATGCAGTTCAGCAGTCAGGAGGAGGTCTGTGACACGCCGGGCCCGGCCAGCGGCCCCAGGGCTGCCCTCGGCACAGCGCTGAGCTCCTGTACCACCCACCCACTCATCCGTGGGTGAAGAACGCATCCTCCTGGCAGCTGCAGCGGCTGCGCACGTGGAACCCAGCAGGAAAGCATTTCTGGATTTTTTAACCTCTTTTAATGCAGTTCAGCAGTCAGGAGGAGGTCTGTGACACGCCGGGCCCGGCCAGCGGCCCCAGGGCTGCCCTCGGCACAGCGCAGCGAGTTCAGATTTAGCCTGATCCCTGTCCTATCCCAGCCTTGCTGGTTGTTAGAGCGGAAAGCAGGTGGCATCTCCTGACCCGTGAGAGCTGAAGTCGGAGCAGCTGCTTTCAGCAACCCTCAGACAGCTGGAAAGGTTTTACTCCTGCTCTTGGTGACAGACACAATATCCAAGGAAGCTGTTTCACGAGCGAGGGCTGGATGGGATATAACAAGTGCAAACAGAGCTCCAGAAGATACTTTTTTTGGCCTCTGTTCCCAGTGTTCCCCCCCATCCCGCCCACCCCCTGGGCTCCTTCCAGCTGCTGCAGCCCCTCTCCCTGGGTGGCAGCGGCTGGGGGCTGCCTTTGGGTGCGTTTCCCTCTCCCCCCC
>NW_010246282.1:17930-20259 GCF_000690775.1 Eurypyga helias
GGGTGGCAGCGGCTGGGGTCTGCCTTTGGGGGCTTTCCTCTTCACCCCAGCTCACAGCAATACGGGATCCCAAAGCGCTTTTCCGCTGGGAGTTGTAGGAGCCCTGCGGTAGCAGCAGCCCCGGGCTGGGAGCTGCTCTGTGGCCCAGCATCTGGAGGTTGGAGCAGGGCTCCTGCATCCCTTGGAGCTACCTGGAGCGTGTCAGTGGGCAGAAGCCGAGCAGAGAACCGGGCTGGTGCACACGGGTGTTTCTGAGGGGGCAGGAGAGGATGTTTCCAGGCCACGGGCTCTGCAGCTTTCACAGTCGTGGATTTACATCTTGCCCAAACCTGGGCACGTCCAGAGCTGAGGCTATTGGCGCCAAGCTGATTCAGGACAAGGATGCCCCAGGCTGAGTTATTGGAGTGTTGGAAGCATCCCGGGTTTTCGGGGGAAGGTAACGCTCCCTCAGACATAGCCAGAGTGTCTGAAGTGGCACAGAAGCTCAGGGTGGGTTTCGGGAGGTGGGCAGCACCTCTGCATCGCTGCCCAGCGGGGCAGCTGCGGATTCGCAAGGTCCTGAGGAGGGTCGGTTGGGCTGCACTCCCTGGAAAGGGGAGAGAAGGCACATCTCTGCGAATATGGAAGAAAGCATGAAAGCCAGGGGACAAAAGGGGACTCGGGAGCCCTCGGGTCAGTTCCCAGCGCTGGCTGACTTGGGGCAAGTCATTCCGCTATGCGACCCGCTTTTTCCCTCTTGGGACGGGGTCTGGTGCTGCTGCTGCGGAGCGCGTTGACGTGTCCTCCCGAGGGCTGGGGCTCGCTGGCTGTTAATGATGACTGCCTCATTGCTTCCAGGGAAGCAGGGCGCTGAGCTGTGCTACTGCTTGTCCTGTTTGCTTTGGCCCTGCTTCCCAGAGGCATTGTTTGCTTCCTTGAGCTCCAGATGAGAAAAACGAGTCTCGTGGGTCCTGGGGAGCTGCAGCCACGTCCTCTGCGTCGGGGCTCTCCGCTGCGGGCGAGGTCGGTCTCCCCTCCTCTTGGTGGGGCGGCCGTGCGTGCAGCAGAACCGTGTTTTCCGTGTCTCTGCCTGGCTGGTTTGCGGGATGCTCATTCTCTCCATGGCTTGTCTGCCCTGCAGGTAGGAGCGCAGGCCTGCACGTACCCATGCCGGTGTCCCTCCCAGCCTCTGCAGTGCCCCGCTGGCACCAGCCAGGTGCTGGACGCCTGTGGGTGCTGCAAGGTGTGTGCCAGGCAGCTCGGCGAGCTCTGTTCCCTGCAGAAACCCTGTGACCATCACAAGGGACTCTACTGCGACTTCTCCAAAATCCAGAGAGGCAGCGGGATCTGCTTAGGTGAGAGCTGCATGTTCTGTTACCCTGCGCTTTTCCTGGGGCCCCTTCACCCTCTGCCTGCGGACCTCCTGGAAAACCCACGGCACAGAATTCCTTGCAGTGCTTGGGGCTCCATCCAGCAGCACGCTGGGAGAGCTGTGCCAGCCCTGCCAGCCAGCAGATTCACCAACACACACGCAACCTGCTTCCTCCTGCAACGACGGGTCTTTGCAGGGGCACGACTCGGGGTTTGGACCTCTCCGTTCCCGTGTTAGGAGATGTCCCCCAGCCCTGCAGCACCTGCGGGCATGGGTCAGCCGTATGGCCTTGTCCTGGGAAGTCCAAACCTCACTGCCCCGCACTGGGGGTGGGCGTTGGGCACCCCACACTCACGTGCAAGAGGCAGAGCTATTGCTGGCTGTGGTGCGGGGCAGGAGCAGCCGAACAGCTCGTTTGCCCAACGGTGTCTCTAGAACGTGAGAATTACTGAGCCAGGTAGCCAGGAATGCAGACCCGGTGCCTCTGTTCAGCCAGAAAAGAAAAACCTTTTTGGTTGTTTGATTCTGTTAAGTAGCTATTTTTAAAGCAGGCAAAAATTATTTTGGTCTAGAGGGAAAAAAAAAAAGTGCATTTCCTCAGTCTCCTTTGTTTAAAAACAAGACTCCTCGGCCCCTGCCTGTGCCAAGAGCTGACCGTGTTTTGAATTCAAGCTTTTCAGAATAGTCGGGAAGACAGGAGGGCGGGAAAGCAGAGGAGAACGCTTCGGGAAGCGCTCAGCCATGGTCCGGGGCATCGCTGGCACCAACCCGAGACCGGGACGTGGGGGCTCGGGGTGAAACCGCACTGCTCTGCAGTGCCGGCAGCACATGCATTTCTTTACGTATTTTTATTCTAAATAATGACCTTTTTTACTCTAAATAATGAATTTAACTCGTAGAAGTTGTTTTCTCCTACTAAGTTGGTTAATTTTCCTCCCTGTCATCGGGATCTTTAGGAGCCACATGAGCTTCCCTACA
>NW_010246282.1:20276-23068 GCF_000690775.1 Eurypyga helias
TCCCCGGAGCTGATGATGGGAGCTTCACGAGGCGAACGTGGGCGTCGTAACACCCGGCGGGCGTACGGCATAGCCTGCCAAACGAGGGCTGGGAATGAGGTGGAAGTTTGTAGGGGAGCAATTTCCTCAGGAGTGTGGAGGAGTCTCCACGGGAAGACTCCAGGTGAAGACTGGAGAGCTTTCTCATCCAAGTGCTTCGTATTCACTGTGGCGGTGGGATTGATGGGGAGATTTTGGAGGGAGAGTCCCAGATCCCTGCTGTGTAGAAAATCAGACCTGAAGACCAGGCTGTCCTGACTGCCTTTAAATGCAAAATTAAGGTTTTTGTGGCAAAAACCCCAGCTGGACATAGGCCAGGATATCTCCCTAAACTGGATGTAGTGTCCTTGGGTGATATTTGTGTGATGTCCACATCGACTGCTTGGGAGATAGGGAATTTTGGAGGCAGTGAAGGAAGCTGGAGTGATGGATCCCATGAAGGAAAAGATCAGTGTCTGAATAGAGAAGAGGGGACTTAGAGGTGCCCAAATGAGACACGTGATGGGAGCAGAAAGGAGCAGAAGGGTGTTCAGGTGTCATGGGAAAAGCTTCCAGGTTGGGTACCAGCCCTATGGCCGTATCAGAAGTGACGGGATTGGGAACCATCAAAGTGAACCATCAGGCTGGGAGAGTTGGGGGGTTCAGCCTGGAGAAGGGAAGGCTCCAGGGAGACCTTAGAGACCCTTCCAGTGCCGGGGGGGCTACAAGAAAGCTGGGGGGGACTTTTTCCAAGGGCAGGGAGTGCCAGGACAAGGGGTAACGGGTTTAAACAGGAAGAGGGAGATTGAGATGGGACTTCAGGAAGGAATTCTTCCCGGAGAGGGTGGGGAGGCACTGGGACAGGTTGCCCAGAGAAGCTGTGGATGCCCCATCCCTGGAAGTGTCCAAGGCCAGGCTGGATGAGGCTTGGAGCAACCTGGTCTAGTGGAAGGTGTCCCTGCCCGTGGCAGGGGGTGGGGCTGGGTGGGCTTTTAGGTCCCTTCCCACCCAAACCGTTCCGTGATTCATTCCATGACTCTATGAGAATCCCTGTGGCTTTGTTCCCCGTTACCCCAGTATGCAGCACTTCATGTGTTGCGGAGGAATTCTTCCCTCCCCACAGAGACCCTGGAGTGTCAGAGAGGCAGAGATGATCCCGAAGGAACCCTGGAGCCTGAGGGTGGTGGGGTGGCCTGGGAGGGTGCAGGGAGCGGGCAGAGCTGCCAGAGCGTTCGCTTGAGCTCTGCCCCCCCCGCTCCAGGAAAGGGCCAAAGTCTCCTTGGCTGGGCTGGGTGTCTGGAGACGGGAGGCAGCCCTGGTAAATAAAGAGCCATCTCACTCCGCCGGCACAATCCGTTCTGGTGCTTTAATTGGATCAGGGCAACAGGAAAGCAAAGTTGTTGTGGGATAACGAAGGGCATGACAAAACGACTGAGTTTTGGGAACATAATAGAGCCCCTGAGCTGGCTGCTGCTCCTTGGGTGGGGAGCAGCACAACTGGTTCATCGGAGAGGGAGGGGGCTTGGGCTAAAAACCAGTGAAAGAGGGTTTAAAAATAAGTATGAATGGTTGCGAGAGGGAAAGCGGATGCTTCCACTCTGATGGAAAAAGTGAAGATTTTGAAACTTCCTAGTAGGAGCAGAGGGGTATTTTTATACCAGTGCCATTGAAGAGAGTTGGAAGTGGAGACCCAGATCTGGGTAGACGCAAGGCGTGAGCAGCCCGGCAGGGTTTGTGTCCCCTCAAGGGCTGGGTGGGATGGAGAGGGGCTCCTGCTCCTTGTTTGGTCCAAACACTTTCTGCCTGAGACAATGTTCCGCGGGCGAGCAGGGCTAAGGGGAGAAGAGATCGGGTTTCCTGGCAAACCTCCGCCAGTGGCCAAGAACTCTTCCTCTTGGTGACTTCCCAACAGAAGTCTGCGTGGGGTTTTTTATTGTTTTGTAAGGGTCAGGACTGCAGAAAGCGGGAGCTGACGAGACATCCAAAAGCAGCCTTTCTGTCCCGTGAACAACTCCCAGATTTCAACATTTCATTTCAGGCTGGAAGAAAAAGAAAAAAAGAAGTTAAAATAATCTCAAACCTTTCCATGAGTTTTGTTGAATCCTTGCTTGGCTGTGCCAAAATAGCAAAACATTTCATCTCGATCTTTATAGCATCTAAAATAATCACCCAGCAAAGTGCTTCCCTCGGTGGAAACTCTCCAACAGGTATTTTGGTTGAGCTATTATAAGAGCATAAGGGAAATTTTTGGTACCAAATTGAAATGCTTCGGTTGTTTCTGATGGAAAACATTCCAGACATCGATCTCTGCCTGCAAAACTCTTAATCAACTACGAGTTTTCTGCTGGAAAACTCCCACTGGAAGCATTTGGGCTCACGCGGATGTAGGGACTCGTGAGCGTGGCTCGCACCGGCGGATCGGGGATGGCTCCTGTGTGTCCGATGTGGTTGCGATTCCCTTTTTCCCTCATTGAAGTTTTATTGGGAAGGAGTGAAATCCTCATCAGAGGGCTGGAGCTGAGAGATCTGCAGGTCAGAACAGGCAGAAACAGAGGAAGTTGTGGCTGGACGGAAGAAGGGATTCAGGCAGCACAGAGGAGCCGGAGAGGTCGTAAACCCAAAGGGTTATTTTCCTTTGTAGGTACCTTTAGGGGAACCAACCGCTCGTGGGAGGGTGTTGCCTTTCGGTCTTCCGGGACTGACGGGGAGCAAAGCCGCTGGTTCCCGTGTCAGGGATGTGTTTTGCACAACGCTGCTGATGGGCGCCGAGCCGG
>NW_010246282.1:23089-23534 GCF_000690775.1 Eurypyga helias
GGCCCGCTCGGGAGCCCCCGGACTGCAGAACAGGCTGTTTGCAAGTGGGAGAGTCCCCCCTGCGTCGCCCATCCAAGAGGAGAAGAGACTTTTATAGAGAACTTTGGGAGGTCTGGCACAGTGGGAACCAACTTCCAGTATCCACGTTGGGAATAGCCTTGGGTCCAGGGAGCCAAATACTGGATGTGCCATCTTCCGCATCCAGCACTGGGAGGGCAGAGCTGGGGATAATTGGCTCTTGGCCCTCCCCAGGAGCCCCCCCACCATGCTGCCAGCCCTGTACCATCTGCTCATCTCCTCCTCCTCTTCCTCCTTCCCACAGCTCACGAGGGCGCGACTTGTGACCTGCTGGGCAAGATCTACCACAACGGGGAGAGCTTCCAGCCCACCTGCAAGCTGCAGTGCATCTGCATGGACGGGGCCATCGGCTGCATCCCCCTCTGCT
>NW_010246282.1:23572-24251 GCF_000690775.1 Eurypyga helias
CCCCAGCCCTGGTGAAGTTCCGCAATAAGTGCTGCGAAGAGTGGGTCTGCGAGGAGGGCAGCGAGGAGAACCGCTTCGACACGGCCATGGCAGGTGAGTGGTGGGTGGAAGGGCTGGGAGCCCTTTGCTGGGTGTAGGGGTGGATCTTTGGGTGGCGCCCGGTTTGGAACTGGTGGCCACCGCTCGCTTTGCACCACCCCGAGGGTGCCAAGGGTTGAACTCCAGACCCAGTGAGATCTTGGTGATGCTGCTTGCGCACCCTCCGATGTCGCAGCAGAGCTGGAGCTGAGGTGGGCAGTGCTTGCCCGCGTCCTCCTGCTGAGAGCCCGAGAGCTCATGGGGTGGATCCAGCCTTGGCTACTGTCCCTGAAGAGTTAGACCTAGCTGGGAGCAGGCACGGAGCTGCCATGCTCTGTCCCTGAGCCCTGTGTCTCTTCTGCATGGCTCAGTTTTCCGGGAGGATCCAGCAAACAAGCCGGAGGTGAATAACCTGCAGGAGAACTGCTTGGTGCAGACCACGGAGTGGAGCGCTTGCTCCAAGAGCTGCGGCATGGGCATCTCTGCCCGAGTCACCAACGACAACCCCCAGTGCCGCCTGGAGAAGGAGACCCGGCTCTGCATGGTCCGGCCCTGCGACTTCCCCGTGGAGAAAACCAAGGTACTGGCTTGGGGGGAGGGG
>NW_010246282.1:24308-24847 GCF_000690775.1 Eurypyga helias
TGTCTCACAGGGTTTGCTCTGGGCTTCTGCTTTTTCCGCATCCTACAACCCGGTGATGGAGGAAGAGCACAAGGTGGTTCTTTTCCTCCAACCTCCACGTTCTTGCTAACCCATCTGCTCTCTCTGTAGAAGGGGAAGAAGTGCGTTAGGACCCCAAAGCCACGCCAGAGCCTCCACTTCGAGTTTTCGGGCTGCACCAGCACCCGTGCGTACCGGCCCAAGTTCTGCGGCAGCTGCACAGACGGCCGGTGCTGCACCCCGTACCTCACCAGCACCGTGGAGGTGGAGTTCCGCTGCCCCGAGGGGGACTTCTTCCAGCGGAAGATGATGTTCATCAAGGTGTGCTCCTGCCACTACGACTGCCCCCGAGACAACGACATCTTCCTGGCCACGTATCACCGGAGGATGATTGGCGACCATGTCAAGACAGAGAGGCAGTAGCCCTCTGCGTGCCAGATCCACAGGCCAAGAGGGCTCCGCAGCGCTTTCCTGGCTGTATCCCGGGATGATGCAGCCTCTTCCCCCTCTGTGAGGGGCTG
>NW_010246282.1:24910-26102 GCF_000690775.1 Eurypyga helias
GCCCCTGCGGCCGCCTTGACAAGCCGAGGTGCACAGGGGTCAGCCCCAGCTGCCCCGGGCTCCTGACCTTCCCCCGTGGTGGCGCAAAGGTCAGCGAAGGAACCAGGAACAGGCTTGAGCTGCAAACTTGATCCGTGTTCCCACTGACCAGTAGATCGGTCGCGGGGCTCCAGCCTGTCTCCGGCCGAGGGCAGAGTGGGTGGGATTCCCCGCGGCCACGGGCCGGCCAACACCCTGCGGCAAACCTGGAGCTTGAGTCGGGGCCTGAGCGAAGCCGAGCGCTGCAGCCCGCTTCCCGGCGGAGTATGGCTTTGCTGCCCGCTGATGCAGAGCTGCTCGGTGAGGAAAGTGGTCCTGGCCCCAGGCTGGGCTCTTGCTCAGCCTTCCAATTATTTTTGGCTAATTGGATCCAACAAGTTGGCAAAAGCTCTCCCGAATCCTTGTGCCCACCTTTCAGCCTCCCGCATGCTTTCCTGTCAGCAGCTTTGTTCCACATCCGTTTGCTCCTGGATAGGCTGGATCAGTCGCTGGGTGACCCTTCTCCAGCGTGTCCATTTTTTCTCTGTTAAATTCCTTTTCTCGCTGTGCTCAGTGAGGGAGACGGCAAAGAGGAGGATGCAGCCAGCTCTGCAGCATCGCAGCAGGAGACGTCGCGTGGCTCAGGGCCTCCTGCAGAAGATCTGGGCCCAGGAAGGGGTTTCCTGGTAGATCCAGCTGGGAAGTAGCTTGTCCCAGTGCTGGTGGGCAGTGTTCCCTGGGTCACAGAGCCGAGGAGCCACTCCAGTGGGAAACGGGGTTGCCAGTTGGAAACACGTCACCCGCGGGTGCTGCCTAAAACTGCCTGTGGCAGTTTTTGGTACCGTGATGAGAATATCCTATTGTCCCTTTCCATAATCTCATCAGGAGCAGCTCCGGGGCAGGAGAGGGGCTGGACTCCTCCCTGCAGTGGGGCTGCCCCTACGTTTCAGTTCCGGAGTCTCTGTGGGCTGGAATTTGGAGGAGCGCAGTTCCGCTTGGGTCTCCCTGGGGAGTTTGAGGCTCTGGCAAGGAAAACACCCATAGGTATGAACGGAGCAGCTCTCTTCCGGAGTTACCGGGGCAGTGGCATGGGAAGCTGCGTGGTGCTGGGGTCTCCGGCGGTGGCATTCCCTTCTTGCCACAGGCACGGCATCCTGTCTGCCAGCCCCTCGCT
>NW_010246282.1:26223-26451 GCF_000690775.1 Eurypyga helias
GAGCCCCATCTCATCCCTTCAACCTTCCCTCTTTCACCCCTGGGAGTCACGATGAATCCCTGTCCCAGCCGGGCTGGAGCAGAGGCCACGCCGCAGCACCCAGGCTCGACCTCCATCCCGAGGCAGAACCCGGAGCGGGAGGATCGCCGGACACCACAGCCCGTGACGCCGCTGAGACGCCGGCGCGGGGCCTGGGGCTGGGCTCGGCCCCTCTCCTCCTGCTCTCTC
>NW_010246283.1:0-7762 GCF_000690775.1 Eurypyga helias
CACATTTTATGGCTGTTTTACAAAGACAGTGCACAGATCAAGGGAATGATATCTGTGTAGAATGGGAAGGGGGGAGTTAATTAATGAATATTTATGGAATTGTGTGAGACGAGCATGATGTGAATGGAAAAGGTTGAAGAATGTGCAGGTTTTAGTGGGAATAGAGTTAATTTTTCTCACAGTAGCTAGTATGAGGCTACGTTTTGGCTGTGCTCAGAAGAGTACTGATAATACTGATGATTTTAGTTGTTGCTAAGGAATGTTTATGTCAACTCAAAGACTTTTTCTGCTTCTGATATTGCCCCTGTGTTCCCAACTTCTCTACAGGAAGCTGGGAGGCAACACAGCCTTGACAACTGACCCAAACTGACCAAAGGGACATTTCATGACATCAAATGTCATGCTTGGAATATGAATTGGGGAACTTGGCCAGGAGGAGAATCACTTCTCAGGGACAGGCTGAGTGTTGGTTGGCTGGTGGTGAGCAGTTGTACAATTTTGTTTTCCTTCCTTTTTTAAAAATTAGTTATTATTATAATCAGTAGTAGTAGCATTTTCATTACATTTTTCTATTATTCCTTTATTATCATTATTTTATTTCATTTGCTTTTAATTATTAAACTGTTCTTATCTCAACCCATTAGTTCTCTTTATCATTTTCCTCCAATTCTCTCCCCATCCCACAGGGGTAGAGGGGAGGTGAGTGAGTGGCTGTGTGGTGCTTGGTTGCTGCTAGGGCTAAACCATGACAAAGGATGACACACAGTCTGTTATAGGTCCTGCCTCATCTCCTTCTTTGCTCACCCAGGGGTGCCGAGGCTCCTTGCGATGGCCTGCTGAGTGGTAGGCATGAGTGCAGAGCTGTCAGTGGCAGTCCAAGGAAAGCTGCCACCTCAGCCCTCCTGGTGTGGGCCAGCCTGCACGGCTGGCACCATGCTGTGGCGAGGGTTAGCATTCTCCAACCCGCAGCCACCATGCCTATCAATCACTCATGGGGTATCCTGCATACACACCCCTGGAGAGAAGCGCACAGCCTCTTTCCCAGCTTCCCTTCTGCTCTTAATGTCCAGGATGTGCCCTCTACTAAGTAGAGCAGTGTTAGTAAACCCCTCCTCATTTCCAGCAAAGCATCTTTCCCCACCACTAATGGATTTCTCCTTTCAACCTTTCCTGTTGTCTCCCAGGGACCAACCCATCTACTCCCACTCCCCTCTGTGATGTGGACAGGGACCAGAGGACTTGGCTGGGGGCTCCAAGTCCCTCCAGACTACCTACATCTTGCTGTGGTTCACACCTGGTAGGAGTCCCCTGCACAGACCCGCCTGCAGCCCTGTCCTGCCTGCTTCCGTGGGGACTGCACAGCGCTGCAGGCATCTCTCTGGCCCCAGGACGGGATCCCTGGTCCCCCTTCCCCACTGCCATGTTCCTGCGCCTTGCCACTTCCTTCTGCATAGCAAAGAACTCCACTGTTATTGGGAGGGTGGACAGCTACTTTTCAAAGTACAGCAGCTAATAGTGACACGCACTGCAGATGAATCATTCTCCAGTTTGGGCTAAATTAGCACTCATTTTCCCTGAATCAATGGTGCTACTCTCAGATATAGCCAGAACAGGCTCTGCTGCAGACAGCAATGATGTCAAGAGAGGCAATTAGCATCCTCATCTCTACTGCAAGTGCGTCCGAATCATGGAAAAGAGCATCACTCCTTGCTTGGTTTGTCGAGCAACCACCTCTGCTTTCTACTTCTCTGCTTGCCTGGACACACAGAAGCAGCTTTGCAACAGCAGGTTTTTTTCCATCCAAAATCCCATGGCATTGTCAGGGTCATCCATGCCTGCTCCCCTCCTCAAACCCCGTATCAACCCTCTGAAACACAGCAGCAATGAGCTAGAATTGGATGAAGAGGATATACTAATTGTGTATCCCAGAACAGTGCTTCATACCACTCAGTCGGAGCTCCTGGTTCTGATACGCAGAAGACCAGATCCTAACAAGTAGTACAAAAACCCACAGAAAGTGGTTACAGACAGATAAGGTCCCTGAGCAAACTCAATCAGTGAAGACTTGAGAACAAGGCCTAGGTAAGTCAGAGGCTTCCAGAGTTCCTCATGGGAAGTGTAGTCTGCTCCCGGGAAAGGGCAGCCCTCCCACTGTGATGTGCTGGGGCTTCCCAGCAGCAGCTTGGCAGAGCAGGACCTGGAGTCCCAGGGGGACATGAGTTAAGATGACCCAGAAAGGCAGTCCCTCAGCAGAGGCCAGCAGTGTCCTTGGTGGCACAAAGAGGACCATCTCCAGCAGGTCCTCTCCTTCTGCTTACCACTGGTAAGGCCACACCTGGGTGCTGTGTCCTGTTCTGGGCTCCCCAGTGCAAGACACATGGGTATATTGGAGAGTCCAGTGAAGGGCAACTAAGATGCTGAGGGGACTGAACATCACTCCTACAAGGAAAAGCTGAGAGACCTGGGACCAATCAACCTGGAGCAGGAGCAGAGCAGCTCAGGAGGACCTCATCCATATCTACAAACACCTGAAGGGAAGGTTTAAAGATGACAGAGCCAGGCTCTTCCCAGTGGTGCCCAGTGACAGGACCAAAGGCCATGGACACACATGGAAACACAGGAGGCTCCAGCTGAACATGTATCGATCTGGATGATGGTAAAGCATTAGGGCTTTTTCTCTTGGAGGTGATCCTCAGCATTTTACAAATCCCAGATTCCTACAACCTTGCTTAGTAACACACCTGCAATGAGGCTTACAGCCCAGGACTAGAGTGAAAACACAGAGAAACAAGCCCAGAAGCGTATCTCTCAAGGACTCACAGCTATGAATTCAAACTAATCACCCTTTCTGAAGATGACACCAGCTCTGAATCAGTAGTTCTCCGTCCTCCAGGCAAGAAGCCAGGATAGGAAAAGCGGCAGAAATGTTTTGTTTGTATTGCATCTTTATGCTCTTTGAACACAGAATTACACTGAAACTGTTTCTCTAAAACAAACATACAGAAAGCCAAAGTTGTGTGTAACAGAGGCTTTGCTTAGTCTCTCTTTCCATGCTTTCTACCTGCATTTGTGGAAAATGTGAAACGGGCCACGAGCTCACAGGTCACTGCCAGAACCAATCAGAGAGGAGTCAGTTTCAAAACGTGCTCTCTTGGTCTGGCACAACCAACATTTCTCCCCTCGTATAGACAGGAAAAAACAAAACAGGATTTATTATAGCATTTTCTACATAAATAGAAAAAAGAAGCAGTTTAATGAGGTGAACATTGGTTCCAACCCAGCCTCAAGACAGGGTTTCAGCAGGGTCCTGTGCTGACGCTGGACAGCCAAATGCTACAGACAAGAACATCCCCATGATGCTCTGTGTGCAGAGCAGCTGCTGAGAAATGAGCTGTTTAACTGTTTTGCCCCTGCTCAGACCTCCCAGACAATTCAGTTAATTTTCTTGCGCTTCCTTTGGCTCCCTGATGTCTTCTGCACAGGCAAGGGGAGAGACAGAGTGCCCAGCTTGTGGTTTTGATCATTCTCAAGTCTCAGCAGTCCCTTTCCTTTGGAGATCTTCAACCTCATGGCCTTTGCGATGTCCATCATCCTGGAAAACACCAAAGAAACTGTGTCAGTGGGGTGCATAAGCCTTCCATACCGTGACACTGCACAGACCAACAGCCTTAGGGGAGAGGCCGCGAGGCACCAGCGAGCAGGATGCATCCTCTGCATCTCAAGGATACCATGGAGACAACAGCTGGAAGTATTCAAAGGTGATGAGGTAGAGCTTCCTGGGGAGGCTAGAATGCTACTGGGCTGTGCACCGCCACCTTGGAGAGCATTATGAACCCATGCTGCCTGCCTCAATGGCCAGCTGACTTGAGAAAAGATAATGCTGCTCCCCACTTCCCTATGAAAAGAACAGGCATTATTTGTGTCCACCTGCTGCTGCCAGCCCATGGTGGCTTCCCAGTGCACTCATCTCCTGTGTGGGGTACGATGAATGGAACCAAACAGAGCAAGAACACCTCAGCCACTAAAATTCAGCATCCTTAGCTCTAAGAAGAGGGGCCTGGCTGAGATGTGTAGTGTGCAGAGCTTGGGCAAGACAGCGCAAGCCAGAACATACCCGGAGGCTGGTCAAACAGAGAACAAAGTCCCTCCAGAGGGAAGCTGGCAGGGAAATAGGTGTCTCAGCCTCAGCTGTGGTCCTAAGGACAGAGTCCCAGAACACTCTCGGCTGACTTTATTATATTTGAAATACAAACAGATTCAGTTGGGAAAGGTTCTTCAGTCAAACCTCCCACGCCAAGCAGGGATCATTCCATCAGGTGGCTCAGGACTACATGTCTCTCCACAATTTTTCCAACAGGTCCCAACCTCCTTCACCCTTTTTTCACCAGCATCCTATGCCCAGTGTTCCCAACTTCATCACAGCAGTTAAGAACAAAACCTGGGCATTAACTGGGAAAATCAACGTGGATTCCTTAAAAAGCTTTGTTCCAAAAAGAAATAAAAAGGATGGAAACCAACAGCAAACACTGCTGTTAAACCCACTACTACCCATCAAAGAATAAAGAGCATAACTGGGGGCAAAAGCAGAAGTAACTGCATCAAGGCTGACTAGGGAGCTTGCAAAACCAAGAGGTGACTAGGGGCTCTGATCACTTCCAGTTATTACTGAATCTTAATGTTACATCCCTTCGCCAGTAATCCTAAGATAGCCCACAACACTCTTCTCAGTTGCAGTGAAGGGTTTATGTCCCTCCACTGCTCCCATACAGCCATACAACCACCCTTTTAAGAAAGACCTCTGTGACTGCATTAGGGTCCTTGGTGTCACCATCACTGACAGAACACAACAGTGTGGGAGAGAGAGTGATAAGCGTAGCTGAACAGTCACTAACAAGGTCTCTTGACTCCTTCCCAGACAGTGTTATGTACTTGCCAGGAGACTTCCCAGTGAGCACAGTGGCTGAGCAATTCTGAGCAGTTCTGATCAATTCCTGATTTATTCAGCGGGGAGGGGGAGGAGGAGCTGGCAGCAGCTCTGGCTGACATCTGCTGGGAAAAAGCAGGTCTTGCAGCTGACAGCAGGTGCATGCAAATTAAAGTCTAGGGAGCAAATGGCCCCAGAAGCTAAGCCTGAAAGGGTTGTTTGCCCCGTTATTCTGCAAACTGTCTTCTACCCATTCACCTCCACTAACACCAGTTTGGAAAAACCTTATTTCAAATGCTGCAGGCAGCAGCTCTGCCTACAACCTCTCCCTGTGATACTTTGCTGAAACTTCCCCACGTTCATTAGTATTTCAGAAACAAAGCCAACCTGCTGGTGCCAAGCCACAAGTGGGTAAACTTCAGGGGAATCCCTCCATGTAAAAAACAACTCCACGCTCACATTGCAACTGTGAGAAAACCCCATTTTTTAGTTTTCCTGTTGCAGTCAGCTTCCAACCTGCACTTAACCCCAGACTGGTACTCAACAGGGACTGGAGCTCTGCGCAAAGTCAGGGCACAAGGGACAGCAAGGTGAAGAGGGATGTGATTTGCCAGGCAAGAAACAGAGCTGGGTGGCACTGGGGAGGTCTGGTCCTGAAACCTGCTTGGCCTGGCCATTTTGGCACTGCCTGACTGCTTTCCTCCATGCAGAATAGCTGAAGAGCCTCTTGATGTACTCAAGGACCTTTTTTGACCTTTCAAAGTTTGAGACATATAACCACCCTCTTTTATGAGCACCAGGGCTTCAAAACAAAGCTTCAACACTGTCCTAAAGGGTTGACAGCCAGCAGGTATTGCTGCACTACCCAGGTGCCAGTGAGGTTCCTGAGCTCCCTCCTCAGGGGCTCTTTGTAGGAAGATCACAGCATACCTCAGCAGGTACAATCAAACACACTGACTCACCTGCTTTCTTGCAGCTTCAGGTCATTCTGCAGGACGGTGAGGTCTGTTTGGAAGTTGTTAACATGCAGAGCCAATGCAATGACATATGCTGCGATTTTAGCCTTCATTGATGCAGAGATTAAATTCTGGACACTGCACAGAAATAGGGAGAATACATGAGATGTGGCATGCTGGTGAACCCAAAATAAAATCCCCACAAGGTGCAGACAGAACTGGAGCCCCAGCTAGGCATGGCTGACTTTTCCTAGACACAAAAGAGCTCAAAGCACCAGAGACCTCTGATCACAGGAGCCTAACAGGCTTCCTCGTCCTCCTGACATGATCCTGTTTCTGTTCAGAAGTGCAGGCCTCTGAGGCTGTTTGTCACTGTGCAGCCTTGACAAAATCACCAAGTGATGATACCTCAGTCCCTTTGCCACGCTGACCCCTTGCAAGAGGAAAGAAAAGGGAAGCTGCTCTGAAGTCACTCAGTGTAGCTAGCAACAGCACCTCAGATACACAACCCACACAAAGCGGATCCCTGGCTGGCAGTCATCTGGGAGCTCTGACTGCTTGTCACTGGTCTGAGCCTTCAGACAATCCTGGCCTGTCTGGACACAGTTCTCCACTCCTGTCAGACAAAGAGCAGCAGTGCAACAGCTGAGTATCGGCATTATGCCCCTTACAGGCAAAGGCCATTGGCTCCCTGTGGTGGGGAAGGCATGCTGGCAAGAGTGGGGCCACTGCACTCTTGCCTAGATTTTGGTGCTTCCACTGAACAGGATTGCTGAAAACATTTATCCAGATTTGTAACTGGTTAGATGCAAGTGGTTTCTGTCTGAACGGTGCAGCCAAGGAGCATCTGGTCACAGGCAACTTCCAACAGCTGCCCAAGGCCCTCTGTGCAGGGAGACACAGCACTCGGGACCACGTAAGTGGCTCTGACACTGCTGGAAAGGAACGTGGCTTCTCCCGGCTGACCTCTGCAGTAGCACCAGACCTTAACTCAGTGTACCAATTGTAGTTGCTGCTGGTAGGGCATTGTCTGGGCAAAGCTCAGGCAGCACACTGCCCTGTACCTGTGTGGGTGCAATGGCATGGGGCTCAGCCCAGGTTGAGTTAGCCAGTGCAAATCCTTACAGTGTTGTCTGTGCAAGTTTCAGTGGAGAATCCAAGTGCCTAGGTTCATGTGGAAGTGGCTGGTATGCTAATTAAACTATGTGAGTGTAAAAAAAGCACCATCATTTAGCCACTGCATTACCTCTGTCCTGACCCACTCTCGGATGGCAGAAGAGCTGACCATCAACCAGCTACCTTGGCTTACTGTGAACGTGTGGACTGTTTGGCTGCAGAGCTGAGTGACCACAAAGCAAGCACCCATTCTGCCACCTGGCATCCAGAAACAGTCAGACAGGTGCCTGGGCACACCATTTGGTCATGCTAGCTAAATCCCCGGGTCCACAAACCCGCTTCTCCCAGTCACATTACAGATGAGCACTGTCTGAAATGGACTATCACCAGCAATGACCAGATGTTCTACAGGGCTGGAGTGTGAAAGAAAAGAAGCTACTGTTATCTTCCACTCAGAGAGGTTTCCTCATAGTGTCCACAGTCCTTCAAGCTGAACTTTGCCGTATCGCTGCATCAAAAACATCAAAACAAACACGGCTCCTTACCTGCCATTGTTGTAGGTCAGTGAAGTGAAATTCTTCATCAGTTTCCTGCTAATAATGTGTGGGCATTCAGGACCCAGTGGATCTAGGACAGAAAGTGGTTTTCAGGGGAATGAGAAACATGCACTCCTTCTTGCTCTGCCCATCTCCAGCCATCGTAATAGCAGATTTATTACCACATTTACTGCCTCTTCCCAGTAACACAGAGAATCCAACAGGAACCT
>NW_010246284.1:0-5856 GCF_000690775.1 Eurypyga helias
GGCGACCTCGCAGCGCCACCTGCTGTCACGGCCCGCGCTGGCGCCTGCTGCCGGACAAAGGGCAGCGCTCTGTTCCCCAAAACACCCTGCAGCTCCCCGAAATACCCGGCGGCAGGCCGCCGTGGATTGGGATTGCCCGAGGCCGCCCCTTGCCTCTGGGCCACACTGCATCGTGTCAGAGACCGCCATTCCCCCTCTCACTGACGGGCATCGCAGGGATCTCTCGAGTTCGGTTGTCAAATCCTGTGTTTTACTGAGGCTTCCCATAGCCTCCCTGAGAAGACAGGATCACGCTTCTGTTCTTGTTTGCCAAAAGGCCTTTCTAGCACATGGAAAGTCAGGGCTTGCTCATGTGCAGCAGGGAACAACCTCAAAATTGACTTTTCTCCCATTCTCACCTCCTTAGGAACGTTGTTGCCCCCGCAGCACACGAGGGTGCTTAGGCCAGAAGTAAGGGTCTGAGAAAAACACATTTAAAGATGGCATTTCATCTCTTCTGAAGACTTCATCCACAGACCATTTGTTTCTAAATTAAAACATATTTTAAAAAAGCAAGCAAACAAACAAAATCTCAATCCCCATAAAACAAAACAAAACCAAACCAAACCCAAACCGTTTCAACTCACCTACACTGAGGATGCAGCAGAAAGGTGTTTAAGCTATCCCCAAACAAGTAAAACCAGATGCTGTGAGCATTGCACGTGTGTTACAAGCTCAGCCCTGCGCTGTTTTTGCTAGGAAGGGCCACGCCAGCTCAGACTCATTGCTCCAGGTAGGAAGAGCTATCCGTCAGAATTAGTGCTGAGGGTTCTACAGAAAACTGCATTATTCAGTGTAAGCAGAAGTTATTGATCATGGACAAGTGTTTTATCCACATACTATTAACAGCAGCAGCTCTTGAAACAAAATCCACCCCTCTTCCCACACACATCTTCTCTCTGATTGATTGCTTGATGCAGGATTCATAGATCTGGCCAGAAAGGTCTTCTAAGAAGAAAGAAGTGAACATGAGGGCAGTGAGGGTGTGTAGGATACTAACATTAAGATTGTTGTTCTGCGTAAACCAGGGGAGAGGAGACTGAAATGAATAAAAAGCTTGACTTTTCCATGGGAAGTGGGAATCTGGCTCAAGCAGATTGTACACCTTGTACACCAAAGCTGTCATTTCAGTCCCTGCGGGAAAACCGTGGGAGGACATAGGAAATGAGCAGGGATCTTAGCAGGGTTTCTCCCCTCCTCACTCTGTGCTATAATATCAGCATGATCTCTATACTTTTCAGGAATAAATTATAGATATTTCTAGCCAGCAAAATAAATTTAGTTTTCTGAGCTACCTTCTTATTGTGAGGTCTTTATCTTTGAAGGGGTGGAAAAGGAGGAGTAATTTCAGCAGTACTTAGTGCACTGATCACAATTATTTTGCTGTTAGCTAAGTGCCCACTGTTCATTCAGTGTATTGTCTTGTCTTCAACTGCAGTATCTTAACTGCAAGGAACGAGGTGGTAATAAGGACTGATTCCTGGTTTTAGCATGTTATTTTCCAGATATTAAAAAGGTATCTATAATTGTCCTTATTTTCCAGTGCCACAGTCATGATTCAGGACTAACCACCTGGGTCACTTAGCTGGATCCCACATCACATACCTCATCATTCCCATCTCCCTCCTTGTCAGTGAGTATCCCAGCCAATATCTTGCTCTGGGATCCCCTGCACTGGCTATGGTGGCATTGTGGAGGGTTGAAGCACAGAAATCCATTTCTTTTGCCTAGTTACAGCTTCTTACAGCTCCCCATCACACACTTCTTTAGTCAGGGTAAGACATGTCCCTCCCAGACGGAGCAGGCTTTGTCATGGCATTGTGGACTGGGTTGTTTTAGAAGACAAGAGGTGTTCAAAATGCAAGACATGACAGCATAAGAACTCCTTGTTTAGAAGAGATTTTTATGTATGGTAGTCCTTGTTTCAATTAATTTACAACACAGACATAACCTCACAATACTGCAGCTAGAAAAGAAGCAGGTCAGACATATTGTTGGAAGGCACTGGCCAAGAGAACTGCATCCCCTTCTCAAGCACTATGCAGGTGGATGGAGCTCCCACCATACACAACCACACTGAGTTTTCACAAGCAGCCTGGGGTTAAGTAAATGCCTGATGGCTGCTTGCTGAGTCAAGGAAACTTCATGCTAGGCTAGCTGAGATAATGTGCATATCTTGAGTGCCTCCCTCCCTCATCACACCTCTTGTTCATCTGCCACCACCCGGCTCTGTTTACTGACTCCTAAGCTGTGCCCACGAGGCACTGAAGCTGTTTAATTTCGGGTGTCCACTAAAACAGTTGATTTGCTTTCTTTCCCATTTCAAAGGTTTCTGGTTAGGGTTTTGCTGCATTCTAGTCACCTATAGAAGGACTTCAAACTCCCAGAATACTTTGTATTAAACAACACAAGGAATTTTTGGTGTCAGACAGTATTAATATCTTGATCAGCTTTAGCATAATGTCATAGCTGGCAGAGAGAAAAGAGGATGCTTTGCTAAGGAAATGCAGGAATTGCCACTTTCCTCACAGCACCCTAAATTCCTGCGTGGAAACCTCTCAGTCCTTCGGTTGCAAGTTATTATTCTTCATTCCCTCACCACAGGAAACCCTTACACTTTTCTTCTAATGGACAAAGAGGTCACCCTGAATCATGCTAGGTATCTCCAGAAGATAGTGAGATCCACTCTCAGAGTGACAGAGGAACTGGGCTTATCTCTTTTTCTTTAGTGATTCCCATGGTATCTGCTATAGAGCAGCTCCTGTTGTAAAGGAGCACAAATATCACATTTGCAGCCTAAAGAGCAAGTGTCTGCAGCACAGGAGGATCAGTCGCTTTGTTCAGTGAAGGATAATATGTTTTCAGATAATAATGCAAAAAGCCAGGGCTGAATTGTTTTTAAAAATCTGATTCCTATTTCAGCTACCAAGGAGCTTTAATCACCCCTGTAAGATGAATGTCGCATCAATATTTATTATTAAAGTGATTTCTAGCATCACTCAGGATTTCAAGTTGGTTTTAACCCTTTGCAATTCCTGTAAAATACACTTATATGTGTATGAACACACACACGTACGCAATCAAGGCAAGCACAGTAGACTGAGAACAGAGACACCACCATTTTGAATATTTGGTTCAATTCACCAAAATTTACCTTCCAATTTATTAGAAGAACAGATTTATTTTGCTATCTCCAAAATCTTAATGCTGACAAATTAGGAACCTCTTCCTGCCTAGTTAATTAGTAGGGCATAAATTTTTAAATGTCTCTGATATTTGAAGCCAAAATTGTGAATTCTAACCCAGAGGACTGGCAATTAACCAGAAAGTAATATAAATAGTATCTCCTACACTGTAACACCACGTTTCTACAACAGATATGGATTGCACTTCTGACCAACACCTACAAAAGAAGTTAAAAGTGTTTAATATGGCCTCTGTGTTTCTCAGCATTTATGGAAATTTAACTACTAGATTTGATTTCCTTAGACTACCTCTTCTCATGTGTAGTATTCAAATTGTAATTGATATAAGAATTCAAAAGACAAATAATAACAATATTTTTCTTAATCATCTTTTTTTAATCAGCTGAAGCACTGCCAGGATATTTCCCTCATTCCTGGCACTGCAAGATAAATACATTATTATGGTGGAGGTATTAATGTCATGGACAGAAAAGAGTTCCCTCTTTCTTGAGACTGCAAACTTTATGCCCACCTAAACATGCTGGACAGTAATTCCTGACCAGCAAGTGACTGATGTCACAGAGGAGATGATTTTTATTATATTTCATCTTTGTTAGTTTTTACTTTCTTCTGCAGCACTTTTTCTAAAACCACGTAGGGAGCCCTTTGGTGTACACAGGGTCTTTGTCATCATAATTACTCATATCACAGTGGGATCCTTGGTCTGAAATGCAAAGTACAAAGCCTGGAATGATATACCACGTCTATTAATATCAATATTAAAACACTTCTTGCCCAAAAAGCATGAAGAAAAGATTATCTCAGATCATCTGTGGACAGAGACAGCCCAAGTGTTGACTGGTGAACAAAGGTCTGACCAGTGTGTTTACTGCAGAAAGAGAAACAGCTCTTAGTGTTTTGACATCATTTTGGATCTAAAAAAAAACCCAACCAACCAAACAACCCAAACCAAAAAAAAACCCCAACAACAAAAAAAACCCCACAACCAAAACCAAAGCAATAACAAATTATTTGTGGGAAGACTACCAAGGGGACCTCTAGCAGACACTTACAAGTATAGTCTTTTGTTCTTGTCCAGCTCTTCTGAAAAAAACAGGATATTTTGTTTTAATGGTGTGGTTTGGGTTGTTGTTTTGGGGTTTTGTTTGTTTGTTTTAATAACAAAATCTCTAGAGAGGAGTCCAATACCAGAAACTTATGGATTTTATAGAAAACATAACAGGACTTTCAACAGGCATATATACAACAGAAACTATTAGGTTATAATATATAGAATCAGGTGGAAAACACCCACCATGCCCTGTAACTACACAAAATTCAATTATCTCTTTTAAACACCAAATCACTGATGCTGTGACTAAAATCTCTACTTTGAAGGAGTGCATATTTCAGCTCAGAGTCACAACCAAAATGGAGAAAGATCACACTTACAGGACCTTAGGCAGCTGATGTACTTGGCACCCCCACATTCCCTAGGACAACTGCAGCCTTACAATAACACAACCACACTTAAGTCCATCTAAGGCTGTGCTCAGCCCCAGCTGGCTATTTATCCCAGCCCTTACATATGCTCAGCTGTCGCATAATTATAGGCCGATGTCTCTGAGCTGTGCATGCTGTAAAATTCACGAGCAGATAGTTTGCAAATATATGGCTGACTATTTGGAACAGAATAATTTACTCTGTTTCCATCAATGGGGTTTACAGTCAGAGTATTCCTTCGTCACAGATTACTGGGAGCATTCAAGAATTTTCTGGTGCCCTTGCTAATAGTAAACAGGTGGAAGCTATCATTACTTTTTTTTTTTTTTTCCTGGTGGGGCAAACTGTTCTATATAACAAGCTCACAATAAAATTTAAAATGCATGGGATAGAACTATAAGTTAACTTTATTGTCTGGATTTAGTGTTAGCCCTTTGCACTGAACACCATTTGCATACATCAGAGATTCCTGTACTGTATGTGTCCAGGTCACTTATTCATTATTATAATTTATTTCTAGCACAGCAATACTTAGGGACCCCAGGGAAAAGCAGTTACACACACAGGCATATAATGAAAAGGCAGTTCTTGCCCTAAAGAGCTCAGCATAGAGCTACCTACGTGGCACAACAGCACCCTATGCAGAGATGCCAGGATTGTCTCTAAATGAGATGATACATTTTGTAGTATAGCATAATGCCATACAGACATACTCTCCATCCTGGAAGCAGTGTAGCTACATCACCACAGACCTAAATCGGGGCTAGATTCCCTGCAAATAATGTATAAACTGACAGCTACAATGCTTCCAGCATTAGTTATCTCTGAAATAACATTTTACTGTGCAGATCTATTCTTTACATTTGCTACCTAAACAGAATAGGAAAAATAACAGCTAAAGGTTTAAAATTGTCAGACTCACAAAAAAATTTAAGGGAGAAATATTTCTTTTTTCCTACTGTGGGTTTAGTTGCCAAAGTGGGCTAATATTCCTTGAGAACAGTCTAAATGGATCTGTGTTCAATGGGAAACAATTAAAAAAACTCACACAAAAATAATCCAACAGAACAAAAAAGACACTCATTATGCAAAAACAATGTATTTTAATTAGTAAATATACATATACCTA
>NW_010246285.1:0-1708 GCF_000690775.1 Eurypyga helias
CACACGGGCTGGGTGCTCCGGGTTCATCTCCAGCCTCTCGATTCCAGGATGGGGACGATCCCGTTGATAACGGGAAACACCGCAGGCTCTGCATCCGCAGCGAGGCGCAGGCCGGCACAGTGCCCGGATTTAGGGATGTGTAGGAGGCCTTATCTGGAGAGGCTGGGAGGAGGAAAAGCTGTTGGGAGCTGGGTGGTCCTGAGTCCCCTCTGCAGGGGTTCAAGGAGTCAGGGATCCTGGATCCAGTTTGCATGGGACCCCCAGGAGCGAGAGCAGTGCGTACCCGCCACAGGACCCGTGCTCAAACATGAGAACAAAAGGTTTGGGGGGTCTCCAGCAGCCCCTGGGGGGCTTGGGCATGGGATTGGCTGGGCACAGACAGCTCTGGTGGTCCCATTCCCTCTTCCAGGAGCTGAACACCTCATCCTGGGGAGCTGTAGAGCCAACAACAGCAAAACCGCAGCCCCCCCGGGCGCCCTCACCCCTCCAACAACCTGCTGCCGTAGCAGCGTGTCCGAACCCAAATCCCAGCCCCCTAATCCAGCCAGGGAAGCTCAGAGGGGCAGAAGGGAACGCAGCCCCCACCCAATGGCCATAACACACATGGCACAGCCAGAGCACCCCAAAGCGGGACCCCCGTCCCGCAGCCTTGCCGTGGGGAGGGCAGCACTGGCTGAGGTGACGTCCCCAGCCCCGTGGGGAAGGTTCCCTTTCTCCCACGCCGAGTTTATCACGTTGGGGCTTTTAATCCCGCCACCGAGCGCTGCTCTCTGAAGACTTCATTCATTTGCACGCGTTAATTAATCGCAGCGATTGTGTCACGCTTTCCGAAATACCCTTTATAGAGCTTAACGCCAAAGGCTCTGTTAAATCACATCCCTGTAATAAATCACCCCGCTCCGACTCTTCCCTGGGCACATGAGGTGTGAGCACATCCCCATGAGTCAGCCAGGACTGTCCTTGTCCCCTCCAGGCTACCGGCCACCTTATCTGAGAGCAATGGGTGGCGTTGAGCTAGCCGTTGGTTTTAAGGGCCTAAAATCCCCCAGAGCTATTTATTTAGCAGGATACAGGTATGAATAAGTGGGTACACAGGCAGAACACACACAGATCCATTCAGCAGCGAACCGGTCTCCTCCGGTAACCAGCAACGCCTCTGCAGCTGCTGCCACAACCCCTTATTTCACTTACCACAGCCACCTCCTCCCCCATCCCGGTTCCCGTTTTAGACATGAACCCTCTGACCCCGCTGGTCACTGCCAAGGCAGCCCCAAAGCCAGTGACCCCCCCACCAAGTGCAGGCTCTGCCCCAGTGCACTCCCCCCACGGAGGGCATAGCCTGCAAGGTGCTTCTTTCAGATATAGGGGCACCCTGCCCCACAGGGCTGCCCCCCATGCTCTGCCCATAGGTGGGCACTGAACCTGCTCCAGCCCACCCTCTCCTCCTGCTCTCTGGGTGTAGATAAAGCCTCTGCCCTAATTGACACCCCTTAATAAGGGAGGGGAGGGCTTACAGGTGCTTCTGCAGCAGTGTTCAAGGGTTGTGCTGGCAGTGGGGCTCTGGAGGGGTAAGTATGGGGGTGAGCAGGCAGAGGGGTGGGTGTAGATGCTGCTGCTCCCCAGCAGCACGAGGAGAAGCAGCATCTGGGACCCAGTGTGACTTTTCCAGTTGAACCAGTGGCTGCCGTGACATGAGACCGGCGCTTCC
>NW_010246285.1:1813-5483 GCF_000690775.1 Eurypyga helias
CTCAAAGCCCTGAAGCTGCCGTGGGCTGTGGTTCAGCGGCAGACACAGAGCTGGGGAGTGGGCAGGGGTACCCCTCATGTGGTGAGGGTCTGCCTTCCCTGGCACCCACCCACGTAGGGTGTCACCCTTGTGGTGGCCCTGCTGCTTCCTGCTGGGCAAAGCTCCATGGGCTGGAGCAGAAAGCCCCAAAGAGGGGATGAAGCAGAAGTGATGCTGGTGTGGGGTGGTGGGACTGGGGGCACTGGGTCAGTCTTGTACCCACACCGGTGGGAGACACATGGTGTGCGTGGGACATGGCTGAGCGGTGTGGCAATGCTTTGGCCCTTGCAGGGGAGGGATGTCCCTGGGAAATGAGCTGGTTTCCCCAGAAAAAGACCTTCCTGGGCAGCTAGGTCCCCAGGGGGCACCGGCTCCCAGGGAAATGGGGTCAAAGATGAGAGTTTTGGGGCCCTGATCTTGCAGGCTTTGTGCATGCAGAGCAGCTCCCACCAGCTGTGGCCATGGTGGGGTAAGCCTGGCTGTTGTCACACACAGCCAGTTCCTGTTTTTTTCCCACAGCCTGGAAATCCCCTGACTTTCCGCTGAGGTGAGGAGCGAGGAGCCCTGCACCCAGCTGGCCCAGTGCCTCCCCACAGCCTTGGGAAGGGGTGGCCGCAGGGACAGACCGGCAGCCCACTGGGAACTGGCCTGCCCTGCTGCCAGGGGGTCCATCTGTGCTGGTGGGGGGGCTGGAGCCATGCAGGGGGGCAGGGATGGGACCTGGTAGGGACCCCCCGGGGTGGTGGAGTCCTGCAAACTCCTCTCATGTTTTGGCAGACCCTTCCTTGCCCCCCTGGTTGGGAAGTAGAGCTGTGGCCGAGGGCTCCAGGCTTTGCCCCGTCCAGTGGAGGGGCCAGCGGTGGCTGTACTCCGTGCAATGCCCCACATGCAATGAGCTTTGTAGGTCTCAGCCCGATTCCCCTTGGCTCACGGGCAGGCTGAGTTCCCAGCTGGAGGTGCAGATGCTTGGAAAGCTGACGGGGGAGAGAGCTGGGGCATCTGAGAGTGCCTGGGAACACCCCAAATGTGCTAAGCAGGGCCCTTGCAGCGAGGCCCTGGCTTGCCCTGCTCCAGCTGCCCATTCCTGGAGGGCTGGGCAGGATTTCACCTCCGCAGGAGCCAGTTTTCCTGGCACCCCAGCGGGGCAGGCAGCAGGGCTGGCAGGGAGCGGAGTGCAGCTGATGCAACGCAGATCCGGAGCCGCAGCTGAAGCCGTGGGAGCTCCCGCCCGCCCAGGTTTCTCTGCTGTGGACGGTTTCCAATCGATCCTGCTGCTGGGAACCCATCCCCCTTGGGAAGGGGGAAGCACAACACTTACCAGAATTTGGGTGATCGCTTTCCAGCACTCTGGACTCGGTGCCAAGATCAAAGTCAATCACATGTGGCCGGGCGCTATCGTGAGAAGAGCCTGTGAGGGAGCAGGGGGGAAAGGCAGTGCTGTCAGGAGCTGGAGGGGCTCGGTGGGGCACATGCACCCCCTCTTCCCTGCTCTGGAGGTGCTCAGCAGCTCTTGGAGCCTCCCCTTACCTCCTCCTGCTGCTATGGGGCTGAACACCCCAGACAAACCAGCAAGGGGTCTGGGGTGAGACCCCCTGTGCTCTGACTCCTGTCCCGAGGGACCCACTGAGCTTTGGGGATCCTGGAGTGGATGAGCAGTGACACTGCTCAAGGCTCCAAAATGGACTCGGGGATCTCCTGCCTGTGCTTTGTGATCCCACACGGTGCCAGTTGCTCCTGTGGAAATGCAAAACTCGTGGATTTGTCCTGTCCTGCCACAACATACCAGCTCAGCTCTTGGAACTGGTGCTCCATGTGTGATTCCTAGCTGGGCCTGGCTGGATCCCGTTACTAAACTAAAGGGATTTTTAACCTCTAGTGCAGCGGGGCCTGGGAGGAAGCTGGGGCTGCAAATGTCACTCCTCTGCGTGTTTGGAAGCAGGATGCAGCTGGTAACTGCACGGACCAAGTGTGCTGGCACCTGCGACCAGCTGTTCCCCGGCCGGAGCTGGCACGGCCCAGGCTGCGCCCGGAGCCTCTACACTAGAGCCGGCATCTCTTATTAAAGGTTGAGCTTCCCATGTAACCAAATCCCTCCCAGGAGAAGCGCTTGAAGCCCCACTTAGTGCAAAATTTCAAATAAAGAAAATCTCAACTTACTCCAAGCGAATTGTCAGGGCTGTTTTCTCCAGTGTTTCCTTTTCTTTTTGTAACACACTGACCAAAAGCAATTGGCAGCAGCTGGAAACCGTGTCAAATAAATAGCTGAGCCTTTAAATAAGCCCAGACAGCTGCTCCCTCGCTGCTGGGGTCCATGGCAGAGCTGGCCTTGGGGTTGGTGCAAGCCTTCCAGCCGCCCTGCCAGGAGGGGACAGGTCCTAGCTCCCTGTTTCTCCCAGGTATAAACTTTCCTGTTTAAATAAAAGGGGAAAAGAACAAGTTTCACACGCATTTCGGAGCATCCAGCTCACAGGGGCTTTCAAGGAAATTGTGTGCCAGCCTTTAAATCGTAGAATTGTGTAGGTTGGAAAAGACTTTTAATATCCCTGAGTTCAACCATTAACCCAACACTGCTCACACCACCACTAAATCATGTCCCTAAGCAACTTGTCCACAGCTCCGTTAAATCCCTCCTGGGACAGTGACTCCCCCACCTCCCTGGGCAGTTCCAATGCCTGATAACCCTTTCCATTAAGACATTTTCCCTAATATCCAATCTAAGCCTCCCCTGGCACAATTTGAGGCTGTTTCCTCTCACCCTGTTACTTGGGATGAGAGACCAACACCATCTCTCTGCAAACTCCTTTCAGGGAGTTGTAGGGAGCAATGAGGTCTCCCCTGGAGAACTTAATGCCCTTAAGCAGGCACTGCAGGAAGCATGGGACCGCCAGTGCCACCTGGGAGAGCTGCAGGAGAAGCTTCCAGGCCTGGCTGTGCCAGGAGGAGCGTCTCTGACTGCTGGGGAGATAAGCTGTTTGGGCAGGATTACCTGCCATGTGCTTCCTGAGGCCTGGGGTGATCCCTAGGTGCTGCTGCTGGAACACAGTGAACGGCAAATTAACAGTTGTGAGATGAGAAAGGGCTGAGGGGGGCAGCAGGGTACGTGAGTGAATGAAAATGCAAGTGATGTTGGTAAATTCCCCCATAAACCCACCTCCTGGAGCCAGAGCAACATCCCTGGCCCTTCTCCAGGTGGGGAAGAGTTGGGACACACGGGATCAGCTGCGGTTTGGAGACCGTGGGCTGGCGTTTCCCCAGGAGCTGAGCCCGTGGCTGGCAGAAGCTGTCGTGCTGCTGAAGACGGGCAGTCAGGATCATCTGCAGGCCTGGGGATTGGCAGGAGCAGGAACATTGTGTTTGCCTCGATGGAAACCCTTCCCCATCCGTGTTTTTGATCGGAAACAGAAGAGTTCAGTCAGTGTTGGTGGAAAGAAAACAGGTGCTGCCTCCCAGCCCAGCGCTGGCTTCGCTTCAGAGGCCGCTGCGGCATCCCCTGTGCCTGAGCGTCACAGATAAAAAGCACGTCCTGTTTTATTTACCAGCTGTTATTTGTGATTATCCTGGCACACGAAAACGTTGGGGCTGAATGTCCTCATCGAGACACACGAATCTCCAGACCCACCAGGAGCAGGAG
>NW_010246285.1:5540-5861 GCF_000690775.1 Eurypyga helias
CGCGGCAGCTACGGAGGAGGGAAAGGGTATCGTCACCTCAGGAGAGCGGTCAAACAGAATTCCCCATGTGCCTTGCAGAGGTTTAACACGCGTTAAGTTTAGCACAAAGTGTACGGATCAGCTGAAGAGGTTCCCAGGGAAGCTGCAGTTTGACTCAAGAGCGTGCTTTGCTTACAAATGGGCAGTGCCCGATTCCCGGCGGTTCCTAGAAGATGGGCAGCGAAGGAGCAGCTTCCCAACTATCTGTCCTTGACCAGACTCGACCCTGCTCCCCACCGATGCGTGGGAATCGGCATGGAGGGCTGCATGGGGCAGGGAGGA
>NW_010246286.1:0-938 GCF_000690775.1 Eurypyga helias
TTCATGACAGATAAGGTCAATTAACTAACCAGAAGATTTATTGAGAGACTTATCAACAAGAAAAAGGTCTGTTGCCTCTTCTTTGCTGGCACAGAAGAAATAAATAGAGATTATTTATTAACGAGTATGTCTTAGAGGTAGCCAAGAAGTGTTCATTAACAGTATTTTCTAACCTCACATGACAGAATGAGGTTAGAAGAGCGGCATATACTGCTTCTTCCAGCGTCAGTGTAAGAGGGTGCTTGGGTAATACTGACTGACTGGCATCTTCTTACGTCTGAAATGATGATCTGTTTGCCAGAAACAGAAATGGGGTTGTGGAAACTTCAGTGGTACTGTGAAGGGTTTGGCCAAATTTTAAATCCTTGAACCATCAATTGCCTAAGCGAAATATACCAGGGCAGAGATTTTAATTCATACTTTGATTGGAACTTCTAGGTAATTGTAGAGCTCCACTGTGGAAAAGACCCATGAGAAGGAGAGAGTTTAGTAAAAGAATAGTGGGTTTTTTTAATAAATGAACAAGAGAGAGATATCCATTTATTATGGGAAGAGATCATGCTATAATGTTCGTGTCACAATGCTGTCCGTTATAGCATAGGCATTATGGAAAACATTGTATGAAAATATTAGCAGTACATGCTTATGTAATCGTTACTTTTCTTCATGGCTTTTTAACAGTCTGCGACAGGTGTGTATCTAGCAGCTTTGCCAACACCTGGTGGTATTCAGATTGCTGGGAAGACTCCAAATGATGGCACCTACGAGCAGCATATATCGCACATGCAAAAGAAAATAAATGATACAATAGCAAAAAACAAGGAACTTTATGAGATTAATCCTCCAGTAAGTAAAGCTTTTATAGTAAAGATAAAGCATTCTGAGTCAGATACACACGTGTATATTCATGAATTCTTATTGAATGTATCATTCGGAAC
>NW_010246287.1:0-22082 GCF_000690775.1 Eurypyga helias
CAATGCCATCATCCATGTCACTCACTCATGTCATATCGCTCGCATGGACAACCATTGGGCTAAATACCCAAGTTGTAGGTGGACAATGCAGTCTTATTTGAGTCTTTCGTGGCATTTTGCCTTTCAGCTACTCTTCCTGTAATCTATGTATAAGGACTGTACATATGTCGGGTTTTTATCATCTGCACACAAATCCATTTTGGACAACTCCAGGCTCCTGAGTGAGGAACACCAAAGCTGAAAGAGCAGTTTGCAGTAACAAAGCAAAGGTTCAAGCTGTACACAATCCATACTCGTAGCTGCAGAAGCACAGGCGGGAAGAAGCCAGCTCCCTTTGCAAGTGCCTCACCATGGACATGTTGCACCCTTGGGTGCAACAATTTTGGCCATGTCCCTTGACAGGAAGCCCATCACCAGCTGCTGAGGTGGGAATGGGGGAGTTGAACCTAGAGCTTTCCTCCCCACCCAGCAGCATCTCTTCTCCCAGGTGCTAAGTGCTAGGACAAGAGGAAACGGCCTCAGGTGGCTCCAGGGGAAGTTTAGCCTGGATAGTAGGAAATATTTCTTCACCAAAAGGGTTGTCAGGCAATGGAATGGGCTGCCCAGGGAAGTGGTTGAGTCACCATCCCTGGAGGTAGTTAAAAGACGTGTAGATGTGGTGCTTAGGGTCATGGTTTAGTGGTGGACTCAGCAGTGCTGGGTTAACAGTTGGACTTGATGATCTTAAAGGTCTTTTCCAACCTAAACAATTCTATGATCTACCCAGCACCTCTCTGTAAGGGGATGTAGGATGTCCCTGGGGAAGAAGCTGTGCCCCAGAAGACTTTGCTCTTTTCTCATCTTCTGCTAGGCTTGCTATGAAGTGGCAAATCCTCTCTCTTCCCCTCCTTGTCCAGATCAGCATCTTGCAGTGCCCAGGTGCCCTGGCCCCGCTGCTGCAGGCAACTCAGCAACATCGCCAGCCGCATGCGGAGAGACGGTCCCTCCCTCTGCAGAGCTGTCAGGTTTTGCTAGTGCTATAATAAGAATAAATAAAAGCCCTCAAATAAATAGAAAAAGATAAGGAGGCAGATAATTGTAATTCTCATGACTGATAGTATTACTCAATTTAGACATTAACATTCTAGCTGAAGCTTTAAACCTCGGATTTACTGAGCATGCCTGTTATTAATTTTGCCTGCTCAGACTGCATTGGTAGCAGGTAGGTGTATAATTTAAAAATGGCTTTGAATTAGGTTACAAGTTAAAGCATTGCGGAGACAATCATTATATTTTTTTCCCAGGCTGCTGATGAATTTGAATGCTGATGAATCCTGATAATCCCAGGATTTCTTATTACCCTTGTGAAGGTTCAGGAGGAGTGTTTACTGGATGGATCCATAGCCTGTATAATTCCCCATGTTCCTCTACTAAAATGATACCCCTAATCCTTGTTCCTTAACTGAGAAATGTCGCATAGCAGGTGTCCATCTCTGCATTATTACCCTGCTACATCTTAAATCCTTTCTTTTTAGAGTTTCAACCAGATATGATTATTTTTCACCCTTTTTGATGAGGTTTCTGCTCTCAGACAGGTTACAGCAACCACCAAGCCCTGCCTTGGAGGACAGGGACACTGCCGGGCAGTCCCCAGACACCCTTGCAGCATTACACACACAGCAGCTCCAAGTACAGCCTGCCACAAATAAGAACTGGGGCATTTCCACCTCCCTTCCCTTCTCCCTCTCTTCAGCTCAGTGGAAAGTGGGGTATCCCTGTGGTGCTGAGCCCTGGAGGGACTTTCAGTAAGATCCGTGGGGAACAAAAATAGCAATGTCAGGGTTTGATCCATCCAGCTACGGCTGTAAATGGCAGAAGAGGTTTACCTTTATGAAATCAGTGGCTGTGAAGTTGTTTCACATTTATTATTATTATTATTATTATTATTTTGTTGTTGCTGTTGGCATTATCATTATCATCATCACATGTAGAAAGACTTCTTTATTTTAGGGATAGATTTTTGAATACGGGTGTAGCCTGCTTTCACCGTGCACACACATACAGGCATATAGATATATATATGGAGGGAGGGAGAGAAAGCATCAAAACAGCATCAGTGCAAGCGGTCAGGAAGCGACTCTGTCATCATTACTGTGAGAGCAGTTTTGTTCATGATGTTCTCTACCCCATCTGCACACATATGGATAAATAAATTGCTTCACTCCCATGACAAGTCCATTGAACTCCTGCCAGACTTTATGATTCTGCACTGACCCACCAGAATTCAAAATAGATTATCTTGGAGGTAAAAAAAACCCAACCAACCCAACGAATATAGAGGCTGTTATTTGTTCTGTCTCATCTTTGTCTTAATGTCAGTGAAAATGCAAATACATTGGAATATAAAATTGCACTTTCCAAATGCAAACTCACAGTTTGAAAATCTAGGGTAAGATACAATTTCTGCTGAAGTCAATAAAATGTTCTTAGTGATATTTTTGAGACAGGATTCCATCCCTTAATATGCTTTAACATTAAACTGAGTGCTGCTCTGGATAACAAAGACGATTTATTGGAAAGCAATACCAGGGCATGTCATACCTACTCATTACGATTACCGTGGGCTTATTATCACTCTTTCTGTTAACTGAATTTCAAAGATGAGTATTAACTGAATTTTAAAGATTAATATTAGATGGCTGTTCATATTAAGGAGCCCTGGGATAGGCAATCGTGCTTCATATGTTGTGCTGCTATTTAAAGAGAACTCTGTTGATGTCCTTTATATCCATTACCTAAAAAGGCCAATGGATAAAGACAAAACGCAGGAAGACACATGTATTCTAAGCTGTCAAGTATTTCCCCCACCATGCTTTCTTAAACACAGGAAAAATTATTTTGTTCTCTTCTTCTATAATCCGTTCCCAGATAATATGATTTAATTTTTAATCTGGACATTCACTGAAGACAAAAATGTATTTAAAAAAAAACCCCAAAACCAAAATGCAGATGTTTTATTGATGATGTGTGTGAGTGATTACACTGTGACTTCTTAAAACAACTGTCAGAAGAGTGGCAACAATAATGGATGCTAATGCGAAAGGCCGAAACGATGGCAGTGTATTTGCCTGCACACTTCCTGAGCTGGTTTAGTGTGAGAGAGCAGTTTCTGGGAAAGCTGTCATTATTTCCTCTTCCATTGTCTAGAATAGACTTAGATGTTACCATCAAGAGGAACTGTCGGTTTGTGGCAGCATAGCCCTTATTTTCTAGCAAACATGCGAATACAGTGGGAATTGTCTCCTGGCTGCTTTGGATGTGACAGCTTTCAGCAGAGATACTCCGACTTCTTCATTTAAACGTAGCATGCAGCTAAAGATTAAGAGCTCATCTTTCATTTCTAGCTGTTTTCGTTTTGCCAAGACTTTCTCATCAGTGACCTAATTTTTAAAAATACAAACACTGTGGCACAACCACGATCCAAGGCCCCAGGACACGCTCCCTTGGTCTCCTCGGGACCTCCACTGTTTTCAAACCACCAGTGTGGAGAAGGAAAATTGCCCAAGTAACATGAATCTGACATTAAGTTATATGAAAAACTGATCCTCTGAAAGGGGCAGGGACCTTTCTCCAGCATTTGGTGGGCTCTGGATGGGGCGGCAGGACCGCAAAGAGATTTTAAGTGTTTTTTTCAGCCCTTCCTTTCAGTTTTGGTGGAGCAGCAGTGGTGGAGCTTCAGTGTGCCCCGTAGGCATGGGGCATGGCTCAGCTTGCTCTCCCTGCAGAGTGGCGTGGCTTAGCTTGCTCTCCCTCCCTCCCTTTTGGGCATCCCTGTTGGACCACTCCATCACCAGCACACCTCCCCCTCCGCCCCGGTTCTGTCCCCACTAGCACCGGCCAAAACTAGACTAACTTTTTGTTTGTCTCAAGTCTTTGATTGCAGTTACTGCCCCCAATAACTAATTTAGGTCGTCATTGCTGTTGGCAGTGCTATTTTAGTTTGTATTCCTTTCTTCTGCTCTCTTGTGTTTTGTTTTTTTGAAGTATACTGGTTTGTCTTGATGTGACATCTCTGTGCAAACATATGCATCTGAGGAAGGCAAAAGAGATTTATTGCGTTTTGGCTAATACAGAGGAAAGGGGAAATTACCTACATAACGAAACAGGAGATTCAGTTTTAACTATGTCATTTCTCTCTTGTCGCCATAGTACTGAATACACAAATCTAAAATACATCATCTACCTCCTCCTTCAAACATCAACGTACAATTAAAACCCACAAAGCTTGACAACCTGTTGTCAAGTTGTTTAAGCAGTTGTTTCAGGATCTGACAGACAAACTTATAAACAAAACGTAGAGCACCAGATTGTGGGATGAGGCAGCATCATCACGTGGCTTCCTCAGTTATCTCAAAATTTGGAAAACAAACAAAAAATAAAAAGTAGAGGAATACTTTTTCTCCTTGAATAAATAACAGTTTAATTACATTATAGAAATAAAATATGATATGGTAGGAATACACTGGAAATTTTACAGAAATACTATTCTGCTACTGGTAGGTAAATGGTCAAAGCTACTTTTCATGACAATCTGAACAGTACTTGTGTACAAACTATTATACAGGTTGCTAATGAAAAATATTGCAGCAGTTGCAAGGATGTTACCAGTTCAAACAAACATCTAATGATACAATATTCTTCTAAGAGGAAGTAATAATGTTAGATTTACAGACAATAAAGAGTTATGTTCTCCACTTTGAAACACTGGAAATAAAAAGCTCAGGTAATCCAATTTCTTTACCCTTATTATCACAAGGAAAGATTTTCCTTTCACTATGAAACAGCATCCCAAAAGACCCTGTAAACAGTTTATTCAAAGGTAGTATGTGAGATGTCACAGCAACTTCAACAATTGTCCTAGTCTACAATTACAGACTTTTTAGGCCACTGCTTGTACAGATGACTTTTTTTAAAATTTTTCACTTATTTACATACATTCAGCCCAATAACAGCAGGTAAAATGCGCTGTCAATCTCACAATAGACACACTAAAATTTTCATTGAAAGGCCAGTGCAAGAAGATGTGGATGGTGATTGCACAGCGTCAAGGAGATCGTATCATACAAATATACAATTAGACTGTTGAGAATCTAACTCTGCACGCATGTGACACAGATGGTCTTCTCGGTAGATACGGGACACTTGGCGTTGGTACGTATACGTAACTGCAACTATCGTTGGTTGGCTGACGACGACGGCGTGGGTGGCCGTGGGACACAGTATCGTTTGGCTGTGCTATCGCTAAGTGAAGGTAGGCAACTGCAAATTAGGAATACCTAAAGCTGAAGTACAGCTTATCTTGGCACGGCAGCAGAGTTTTCTACTGAAAGAGTAGTTCTACTTCGTGCACAAGGCATAGGGAAATCGTTGCCACCTCTTTAAGAAATGGTTCTAAGTGAACCGACACAGTTCCCAGAGCTTTAGAAAAACTCATTATGCAAATGAAGATACTGATGATAGACGGTAACAGTTTCACAGGATGCTATATCTTATTATATCAGTAAGCACCAAGTTAAGTGCCAAGACAGCCCCATTGTCCCATGATTTATCATGTAAAATTTAGAACTCGGATGCACAACAGAAGTCCACGTCCACGAAGTTGGCATTTAATTCACAAGAAGACAGTTTCAAAAATGGCTCTTAAAATACCTTTACAATTCAAATGGGCTTGCCCTTCCCCCCATCCCTCCTCCAAGAGGGCTGCTTTAGGATGGACTACACCTAGAGAGGAGGAAGATCTTTCAGGAGGAGGGCTTGCATGTCCTCCAGGAATCCTCTGCCACTTCCACTGCTTTGGGCCGACTGCTGTGGCCCCCTCGTGTGTGGTGCCCTGTCCTACCGTCCAGGTAAGCTGTGGGGAGGGGGTGGAGGAGGAAAGCCACTCCCCTGTGTCTTCCAGCAGCTGCTCAGCACCTCGCCGGATGAGACCTTTACAACGTACCGTCCCTCGCCAAGCCTGGCCTTGGGCCACTCAGGCCCCTGCAGAGCCACCGCCTGACACCAGCTGAGCCCATGGCACTGCCGGCTGCTCCAGCCCGCGCCGAGGTATCGGAAAGGCCATGGGACACCACCATGGCGGCCAGAGACCCAGGGCTGCCGCTGCCCCCCCCTCTCCCCACGTAACCCCAAGGACAGGTGGCAGGGCAGCATGGATTTGGCTCCACTCGCCCGGTGCTAGGGATGGAGTCACCTCTCCTGCGGCAGCAGCTAACGGGCTAAGCCGCCTTCGCAGCTATTGTGGCAGACATCAGCCAGAAGAAGGGTAAGGAAACGGTCCAAAAAAGCAAGGCAGCAGAGAAGAGGACCCCGTACCTTCCGATTCAGAATGGAATTACGGAATATCCGTGCCTCAAAGACTACCTGGGGAATATCCGTGCCTCAAAGACTACCTGGTGACCTGCTCCTTGTGAAAGTCCCAGGTGGCAGAAACAATCCCACCAAGGAACAGAGGTGCCGTTTTCCTTCGCTAAGTTCTGCCTCAAAGCCGACAGTGTCAAACATCTTCATTCGTGTCCTGATTTCACAGTGAGACTCACCTCATTTTAAGCTCTCAGATTTGAATACTGACGGCCTTAAAACCAATTACCCTTTATTTCTGGCTTTCTCAGTTTTCAGGAACACCACTGACAACCACGGCAGCCGTCCGTGCGGGCTCACGTCAAGCTCTGCCTCTTGCTCCCCCTTACCCCCATGTACAACCGAAAGGTTGCTTTCTCTAGACATGGCTACACCTCTCAGAGTGGATCGGGATGTTCTTAATACGGTACGTTCATCAGTAATCCGTTGGAAGAACTCAATTTTAGAAACAGAATTCGTGTGCAAAGCGTGCAACAAGAAATACAGTTTACATTTGGTCATAGTGTCCTATCTTAGTTATGCTACCGTGACTCACACCGATTAGTATACTTACACACACGCGCGCGCGCACACACATACACACACATAGATATTTATTTATATACACGCTCACACAATAAGAAAATGTCTAAGTCTGACAATATTTCCTCCTCTTTTAGGTGAAGACAGGAGTTTGGCATCTCAGGCTCTGAATCTGCTCAAACCTGGGATACAGGAATGCGACACACTTCAAGTATACATCGACTGCACAGTGATAACATCGCACACTGAGTCTGACACATGCTGTCTTCAGTGGTCCAGCACCAGCACGTGGCTTAAAACCAGCTGCCCGTTAAAGGAGCCAATATCCAGGACCTTTGCCTTTCAGTGTTCGTATTCACACAACGCCCCAGAGCAGGGCGATAGTCTGTACAACCATGAATGTCCTTCTGTATAAACGCAGTGGTATTTAAAAGTCTGAACCAGTGCATTCCTCTCTTACATTCCTCCTCTATTCCTTTGTTGCTGTTACTCTCGTATGCATGTGAAAGTAAAAGGTAGTGGGGAAATAATTTTAGGAGAAGAACACAAAGCCTCTCCCCTAAGTCCACAGAAGACCACTAAAAGTGTAAAATTTCCAAAATAGCTCATAGGAATTCTTCAAATACAGTAAGTGTTTTCAATGGGGTTTACATATCACGTTTCACATTATTTCCACAGAAGTCTACCTTATCACTTTGTTAAATCAGACAAATATCCATAACACATAATAAAACAGCATACAATTCACAGGACACGACACGTTTTACAGAACCTCTAAAACTCAGCACTGCCGCTTTATGGAAAAAATCAAAAACTCCTGTTACTTACAGACATGAAATACATTTCACATTGAAATGAACAGCATGATTACAAGGCTCTTATTCTTATTTGATGGTATTGGTTTAGGATGCGTTAGCTTTCAATTAGGTTTCACAATTTTTCTTCGCTCCCCCCAAAAGGAATTGTTGCTAACCTGGTATTTTCTCTGTGCTCTTTCAGGAAACTTGCTATTATTCAGTAAACACTTTTTGAGAACTAAAAAAAAACGTTTGAAAACTGAGCTTGAACCCCTAATTGTAAAACCCGAAGAACTGGCTGATGGTAGTGCTCTTAACACAATCATCGCTCAGCTGACAATGACAGACCAAAGAAGTACTACAGGAGGGTACAAACACGTTAAGCCATGGGTTTGGTTTTCTCTGTTGTTGATTTTTTTAAATTTTTTTTTTTTTTCCCAAACTAACTCCTTTTTCTCACAACGCTGAGAAGTCTCTGACTTACAACGCTTCAGCAGTCGTGTCTGTGGAGACAGACATGGTAACTTTGGCAATCTTAACTGTGCTCTTAATGCAGCTCTCGGCAGCCCTGTGCACGTTCCCCGCGTTGTTGGCGTGTTTGTGCTGGCAGTCAGACTCCATGCTGTTATCGAGGGGCTGCGCGGTTCCCTCGCAGGTGGGGAACATGCTGCGGAAGGCGTGTCGCAAGTCCTTGCTCCTCAGAGCGTAGATGATGGGATTCACCGTCGAATTCAGCAAACAGAGCATGCTACAGAAGGCAAAGACAGTCTTGATGAGCTTGTTCATTTTCCCAAAGACATCGTACACCATGATGGCGAGGAGAGGGCCCCAGCATATGATTAAAACGACTAGGATAAGGACCAAGGTTTTGGCTAACCTGATGTCCATACGAGTTTGATCGGGCCTAGTGATCTGTACCTTACCATCCTCCGTCGACTGAATGATTATGCTTTTCTGCGTGCCCCGCTGAATCATGCGAACAGCGTGGCTGTGAGCCTTCCACAGTATGTACATGTAGGCATAGACAATGAACAGCAAGAGGACGCTGGTGACCCCGATCCAGAACATCAGGTACGTCTCGTCGATGAGAGGGAATATGTCCGAACAGACAGAGTTGAGCTTTTTGCAGTTCCAGCCGAGCAGAGGAAGAACGGCTATTACGATAGCGATGGTCCACATCACACAAAACGCTACGACAGCCTTTGGTCGGGTAACAATCCTTTTGTAAGCTAGTGGCCTGTGTATAGATATGTACCGGTCTATTGCCGTGAGGAAAAGGCTACCTACGGAGGCGGTGAAGGAGGCTGTAACTCCACCCAGTTTGAACAAGAAGACGTTGGGGCTGTCCTTCCGGTGGAAAACATGGAAATCCACAAAACTGTAGACAAAAATCACGCTGCCCAGGAGGTCGGCCACAGCCAGGCTGCCGATGAAATGGTAGGAGGGTCTACACCGGAGGCTTCGGGAGTGGAGGATGACGCACAGGACAAGGAGGTTCTCCAGGACCGTGAAGGTGCCCAGGGTGAGCGACAGCACGGCAATGGCCAGCTGCTGGCTGGGATTCAGGATCATAAAGCACTCCATATCCATGAAGTTCTCCCCACACTGTATGTTCTCCTCATTATCCTTAAACGTGGACAGGGACTTGTTGTAAAACTCTGTGATGTTGACCTGATCTGAGGGAATAATGCTCAACAGGGGATCATCTCCCGCAGTCATTTTTTCTTGGAAGGGATCACCCCTGAAGGAAGAGAGAGGGAACTTCTGGGGGTAGTATCCCAGCTTGGATGCCATGTCGCCCTTCATGTCTTCGTACTGGATATCGTTGGAGCCCACGTAAAGGAGATCGGTTGTGATTGTTCGGAAGGTTGTATCTGCGAGGCCATCTAGGATTGACTTCATAACCCCAGTTTTGTTGGTTTCAGAGAGACTCGGGGGAGGGAAAAATGCATCGGAGGAAATCCTAGAAGGGGAAAAGATCAGACTTCATTAAGATAAACAGGGAGACAAACTCCACGAAAAGCTTAGTTGAACTGTGTGAAACAAAATTGACCTTTCTCTTGTATTCAGTGCAGGTCTGGCCTTTGCCACCTGCAGGAATCAGGGTGAGTCGAGCACTTAGAAAGAAACCACCTGGATTTCACTAAGACAGAATTACACTAAGAAGTGACATGAAAACCAGAGGCGCAGAGAATTGAGTATACTATAGGACATTAATTTTCATTTCTCATCAAAACCTTCCAAGCTGCTCCACCAGAAAGATATTTTTCTCTAGATCTAAACTTGGCTTCTGTACCTTGCAGACCAATATTCCTTGGGCTTGTTTCATTTAGATAACACCGAGCGCCACTGCAGGTGCAGCATTAAACTGAATCATCACCTTCACTGCTTTTCTTTCAAAAGGCACCGAGGGTTTTGCAAACCCGACACCAGAGAGGGGACAGGGAAAGAGGCATGTGCTATAAGTTTCACAGTTCACCTGTATGCCTGCATATTCACATTACCCTGTTATAGCAACCTGAGCTCTACTAACACCCTGAATTTCTTATTGCAATTTTATTATCAAGGTGTTTCACCTACAGAGATCTGGATATAGCTCGTCGTGGTTTAATCCCAGCCAGCAGTGAAGTACCACACAGCCGCTCTGTCAGTATGTCATCATTCTATTCCTTTCTTCTGCTAAGCAAACCAAGGCAACTGGGATGTCTGGACGCTATGGGGGAGGTGGGCTGTGCTATGGGACGGTGGGTTGTTACCCAGCCCTGTCCACAGCCTGAGGAAAGGAGACCTGCACTGCTAAGGTATCAGTGATCCATTCTGCATAGATCGAAAGCCTCAATCAGGGCAGCTCACGCTTGCCTAGAAAAACATGGCACCAAGTTTTCGTCAGAGGGCGGCTCTGGCTAAAACTCCAGGCTAAAGGGACCAGGAGCCACTGCTCCTCTGAGAAGCATGAAAATGTAACTTGTCCCACTGGGGACAACCTCAAAACCATTCTGTCCCCTCAGAAACGGGGAGCCCAGCAGAAGTTCCCCAGGTCTCTCAGTCTCATCACGCCCAGCCTTTGCTTGTGGATGGTGATTAATTGCAGAATGTAACTCCTGGTCAGGGTACCTTTGGGAGAGCACCTTCATCAGCATCTTACATGCATCAACGTGTAAGACAGGTCTTACAGCTCTTCTTATGCCGTGCTCCTCTATATAACATGCCTTCAGCAGGCACTGAACATCTGCTTTAGGGTGCCCTTCCACTGCCACAGTGGCTGAGACTGGTCTGAAGAGCAGAATCATTGGTTCGCTGTGCTACAGCTATTCTGCATCTGCTATGGGACATCTCGATGATTACATCAGCAACCAGAACAAACCCAAGCTTTTTCATGCTTTTAAAATAGAGGAAATTGTTGGTGACACCCATGAAATCCCATATGCTATGTAGGGGCTTGTGCTGACTTAACCTGTTCATTTCACACAACTGACAATAAACGGCCAGCAAGGCCATGAGAGATGACTTGCCAAAACACCGAGTACCGATCACCTCAGCTCCTAAAGAGGAGGTAGGTATCACAGCTCAGCTTTCCCATGAAAATGAAAAGAAAGAAGAAAAGGATTCCTCTCTACAACAATACCAACACTTGAAACCAGAAGAAATCATGAGCACTTCCAAAAGCAGCAGAGATGATTTGGCTGATATCTATACTGCACTTACACATGGCATCTGAACACTCAAGACTTTCTCCATAGTTCAAAGTTTTCCATTTGATTCAGAGGGCCTGGACATTGAATGTTAAAGGAAATATATGAACCTAGGTGTCCAGAAGGCACTCCAGTGCGGCAAACAAGGAGTATAAACAACCCTTATCGGGATAGACTAACACACAACACGGACACTTGCTGTGTCATCTTTTGCAGAGATGGCTGCTCAGCAGATAACAACACAATTATTGGACAAACAATCCTAAAATATATTAATTAATTTAGTTTTGAGAGTCTGAGCAGTGAGGGATGGAAATGTCACTGCAGCACACATCAAAAACGAACAGCAATAACCTAACATGTAAGGTAGTTGTCTTCCAGAAGGTGCTTTACAGGTGCTTTTTTTTCTACAACATTTGCAGATGTTACATGTTGCAAAGATGACCCTGCTGACAACCGACAAATCTATTTTGGATGAATTCTGGCAAGTTTAAACTCTGCATTATAACACCAGCTTAAAACCAGAAGTGAAGAATGTGTTATTCATTTGAAAACAACCCCCCAAAAAATTATAAATAAATCAAGTAGTTCTATAAACATGTAAAGATGGCTGTGCTATTCTCTGCTATTCCAGCTTATTGCTGACAGAAGAAAGACAACCATGTTAATGATTAAAGCCACAGCCCCATGTCGAGAAGATTATGTTTGAGTAAAGCTTCAAAAACTGTATGCAACTGAGCACTTCTGCTAGACAGACAAACAAATGGTTATGAGGTAGCTAGTCCCTGCTGGAGTCATGTTAAGTATAGACTTCCCCAGAATAAGGTGCAAGCTGCTGTGCAACCCCTACCTTTGTTTGAAATACAAATGAAAGAACACGAATTCCTGTGTGCTCTTTTGAAGGTGGCAGTGAGTTATGTGACAATATCACTACCCATGCATATGCTATGCTAACAACATGGTTAATGGGATCAGGAGAGGCAAGTCTTACTCTGAATTTCAATGATTTTTTTTTTCTCTTTGTATTTTTACATTGAGATTATTACAGTAATTTCCACCTTATTGTCTCTGCAAAGAGAGTTTTCTTTGAGAGTACTTGGGAGTTCATTAGTGGTGTAGTTTAGGCTTTGGGGGAAGCAGCCGACATTAATTTTGTTTTTGTTTGCTGCTGGGAATATCATAATTGGAAATTTCTAGCAGTATGTGTGCATGCACCTATTCAAGTAGCAGTTGATTTTTATTAAAGTTGCAGTAAAACAGCCATTTGCCTCATCTGGAATTGCATTTTACTGGGATTTCGTTTATTTTAATTTAGATACTTGCTTGCCCCGGTGTAAGCTGCAGTACTGAAAGGCGCCAAAGCGATCGGCGAGGTTTGCCATGGCTGCCTAGCGAAAACATGACTGGACCTTTGGCACTGAAGTTATCAGAAGAGTCCATGACACAGCCTGACATGTTCCATGATTTGGCATCGGCTGAAAAGCTGATGGTAGAAGCGAGGAGACAGTGCCCACGAGAGCAGGACACCCCACTCCATGTGGCCACGCTGCTCTTTGCAGCTGGCTTCAACGCAACCCAAACCCGTATTGCCCAAGACCCATTAACATCTCCACAGGAAATACTCCGGGAGCCTTCTCACAGCCTCCTTAGTGGACTAGGGTTCCCTGCACAGATCCCTCCTCTCCGGACAGGGCTGGGGTGAGTGCTGCAGCAAGGTCTCCTCGTGGGCAGGGGGGCAGTGAGGGACGGCAGAGGGAAAGCCTCCTTAACCTGCCAAAAGCCGCTCTGCCAACAGAGCCTTTGAGTCTCCAAAGCTCTCAGCTTCATCCCTACCTAAAATGAGCTCTACTACCTCACTCATTTTAAAATGCCTTTAAAAAGAACCCAAACACTGATTAAAGATGAGGAAGGGCCTGTGCTGATGCTGGCACTCATATTTTTTGGTGTATTTCCATGACTTGCAAGCGGCAAGTCACAGTAAGTAACGAATTATGATTATGGATAAGGATTAAACAACAGATAAAACATTTTAAGCGACTTTTATCTTGAAGACCAAACCCAGAAAACCCATAGCTGAACCCCATTTGAGACTCTTCTCCCCTCAGCCGGTGGCTGTTGATGGGCACTGCCAGACGCTGCGGAGTGACAGCCACTAGATGGAGTGGCTTTTACAAACACGCCGCTTAACTGTCTGAGACCTGGATTTAACTTCTTCTAGCCCTCTATTTCCAGTTCGCTTTACCGGGGTTCAAACATACAAGGCGTTAAACATCTGCTGCGGGCTGAAGACCCAACTTTGTAAGGCTTTGCCTTCAAAGCAAGAGAATCCGTGAAGAGTTGAGGGGGCAAGTCTTCCTACTGCCCTCCACTTTGTGTTTACGTATAGCCTTAAAAGAAGCTTGGATGCTATCAGAACATCAAGTCCTCTTAGGTGAAATATAAAATAATTAATACATAAAAGGCTGGTAACTCATCTTGGACAACAGGGAGAATTATACCTCCCTGAGTTGGTCCACAGGACCAGTTCGCTCGGGGAACAAGAACGTGACTTAATTGAAGTCCTATTACCTGTCTTCTGCAGTTCTGGGGGACAGGGAGGGCTGGAAAATTTTTTATAATTGTCTAAAAAAAGGGAAGAATGTATTATCATTTTCAGACCAGGATGATTGATAGAGAAATTTTAATAGCCTGGATAGAAACAGTGAATATTTGCATTCTTCCTCAGAAAGTAATTATGAGCAATACAATGATGCTACTGATAACTGCAAAAATGTTGACGTGGCAAGAAAAGGAATTAAAAACAAGAAAAGGAAATCCACAATTAAACCTTTCTAGCTTCTATTTCAGAAAATATTTTTATCTCCATGTCTACACATTCCTCCTATGATACCCACAGCTAATTAAGAACAGGCTAAAGGACAAGTGGGTATAGTTGAAACACAGTTTTTGAATGCACAAAAATACGTAAAAGCATTCTCCTTGCTTACACATTACAAAGTTTCCAAGTCCTTCAGAGAAGGGCTTTATCTTCTGATAAGTTTGCATAGTGCCCAGTACACTGGGACTCCTATCAAAGTGTGTCCACAAACAACTGCCACAGGAGAATCAGCAGTAATTTATACTCGTGTGTAGTCAGCTGAAGAAGGGTGAGAGAAATGAGAGCTACCATAGTAACTGTTGGCCTCCAGGAATTAGAACTGTCCTATAAAATGAAAATTTATATGGCTAATAATTACCTTATCCCATATGGCGATGAACAATGCTGCTTCGAGGACAGAACAAGGTTTCTGAGCCTTGGAGAAAGAAATGCACAGTCTGAGAAATAGCACTCTAAGACTCAGTAACACCAAGCAAGGAAAAAAAAAACCATGTTGATGAGAATGTGAGAGCGATGTTACCCTTATTCTATTTACTACTCCATCTCCGACACTTTGCTACTCCTAGGCTATACATGCCAAAAGCGCTGTCACTCCTAATTCAGGAAAACTTGTATTCACAAAAAATGGGAAGGAGCACTCAAGCTAGGAGAGGAGCAAATGAGGGATGCAATCTTCTAGTTACAGCAAGGCACTATCAGCCATGGGGTAAACGCATACTGAACCCAATTTTGTTCTTACGTGACATGATGATATCTATTGCAAGTTGAACCTTAATTAGCAAGAAAACACTGCTACATGGTTATGTTAATTAACGTACCGGTTCGCACGCTAGCGGGATAGGGGCTGGATTGTTCTAATCTGGGGAAAACCTGTCCCTACGTGACACCCTGCCAGCATCCAGCAGCCAATCAACCTGAACAACAAAAACAAAACAAGGGGGAAAGCAGAGCATTAATCAGTGACCTACAATGTTTTTACGAGGAGTTAACATTATTTCCTCCCTCCAAAGTTCTGTCGGTGTGATGTGTGGACCGGTTTTAGCACAGGCGACTTGCAGGCGCAGAGAAAAAGAGGCTGTGCCTTATCTCCTGAACGGGCAGGGCATACACATACATCTCGGATCAGAGAGTTTCAAAAGCAAGGTTGAAGTCCTGCTGTTTGGTGCAGGCAAAAAAAATCGAACTTTGCCTTCCTGCCAGCCAGGTGAGTGTGCTGGCAACCTCTCCATCCCGCTGCAAGCTGCTCCAGTTGTTCCACGCTGGGTCAAAAGGGAAACGTCAGGAAATAAAGGCACTAACTGATATTCCAGTAGGCAGAGTGCACGCCTGGCAGGTGAGATGCTTCCCTTGAAACCCTTCCTCTGAATGAAGCACACCGAGGATGTGCCTCCCACCCAGCCACCGGGAGAAGAAGGGGACAGCTGCCCCATCCGCCTGTGAAAAACCTCCAAAGGTCCTGAATTCACTCGAAACCCCTCAGCTTGTGAAATACAAACCCCTACATACACATTTCCTACCAAATTGGGAAGAAGACAAAGTAGTGAAGTCACAAACCAGCAAGGGGACCGTCAGGGTCACGTTAGTGGGAAACCACAGATAACCCGGTCTGCCCAGCTTTCGGAGAAAGGAGGGAAGGCAGAGGTGGCTATCCTAAAACAAGGTAGGATTTTAAGACCTTTTGCAGTTTACTTTATATATCTTAATTTCACCTAAAGACAGAGTTTTGGGAGAGGATGATGAGGCTTGCTGAAGTATGAAAGGCTCAGATGAAAAGGAAAACAGTGAAACAAGAGTGACCTGGTATTTGCTTAAAATCAGCTCCAGTTTAGGGACCCATTTCCCAAAAAAGCTGAATGAACAGGTCATATGAAAAGTTTGATAAAGCGCTATGGTACTTACATTTTACAGAAAATGGAAGAGAACTCATTAATCTATCCAATTTTGAACTCTCAAAGTTTCTTTTTTCACAAAGGGGTTTATCTTGGATTTCAATATTCCAACAGAAATTGCTTCATTTCCAGCCTCTTTCCTAGCCATTCTCTAATGCCAAAAGTTGCAGGTACTTATTACCGCTGAGCAGAATTGACATAAATGTTAAATGGAGACAGAGAAGCTCAGCCAGGTGCAAAAGTGGTAGGGGCTAAACACTCAGTCTCCTGGAAGTACCTAGAAGAGACAGCAGCTTAGCACACAATGTGTACTTGAAGGGAGAGATGTCATTTGAAAGAGCAGAGCAGGACATAAAAGACCTCCACTGGATGCTAAATACTAAAGGTCCCCAGAAGAATGTGATGTCTAGATGATGAAACTGGGGGTAAAACACATTTATTTGGGCGTGTAGGGGGAAGAGATAATCACTTCAAGAGAACAGCTTCCATGTAATGGCCAGAGCACAACAATAAAGGTCAAGAATTTGTTGCAGCAGAAAATATTAGCGAACTTTATTAAAAGAGTAAGGATTAGAGACAGAAAGGCTGCAAAAACATCGGGCTCCAGGGAGAACTCTCATAACTGAACAGAGTGGATGTCTGCCGCCTCCTCTCCTCCTCGCACCAAACTGTGGCCGTAACAAGTTTTAATCAGAGACTTTGTGAGATGGCAAGGAGATGCTGAGATGGCAAGGAGATGCTGAGATGGCAAGGAGACGCTGAGATGGCAAGGAGATGCTGAGATGGCAAGGAGATGCTGAGAGCAAAGGTAATGCGGGCTAAGTGACTGGTGTGAAGGGGATTGGGAGGAGAGAGAATTACTGTCCCCACACTGGGAACAGGACACCTCCAGGTGAGATGGGAGCAACCTGGGGAAAGGTAAGAGAGGAAGACCCAAGTGGAAGGAGCCCCTGGGAGGCAGCGATGCAGAGTTTGGGGAAAGAGAAGAACTGCCTTTGTGGTTGACTTGGAGAAAGCAGATCAGGTGAAGGAGAAAACTCACGAGAGAAATCCCCCCTTCTCTTCTGAGCCACGTGAACTTCAGAGACATCTCCCTAATCTGAAGGATACAGCTAGCGGGATTTTCAGATCTCACCATAGAGAACGAACAGACCCACTGCTCTGTAGACAATGACTTGCTCTTTTCAAAGTCCACTTCTGATCTGTATTCAAACGGTGAAGGAAGACGCAACGGGCTCCAAGAAGCCATCCTCAGTAAGGTCACAGGAAAGGACAGCGCGGTACGCACTGACACTTGGGACCAAGCTGGGGACACTCAGGAGAGATCAGTTGAGCAAATCTGGCCAGGGATATGAATAAAAATCAAATGGCTTACGGAAAACGGAGTACAGGATACAGACCCCAGAGGGGGAAAGGAAGAGACAGTGCTCAAACGGAGGCACTGAGTGACCCATACCGCGGATAAACACATCAAAGGGGAAAAGAGGGGCTGACAGGCAGTGACAGAAAGTCAGTGCACAGAAGGTCGGCGACATACGGCACCGCAACATCCCTTCCACCTCAGTCCTCAGGAGTCTACTTCGCCCGAAAATTGTTATTAGGCCACCAAGTATTGGCAGTGCTCAGAAGCTGGGACAGAAAGGCTTTTGGTTATGTCCCACGCCATCAGCATTAGCGAAGGATGAAAATATGCACTCCAATTAAAAAATGTAAAACATTCTTCCATTTCTGGAGCTGTCTGGCCTTTCATAAAATTTAAATAAGCCCAGATAACTCTCTTCATAGCTACATTCAGAATATAATGATATTCAAATATACTGCCTTCACACACACAAACAACTTGTGAAATTATTTGCCAGCATATTAAGCCACTACACCAGATTGCTTGGCAATGGTGCATGTCTTCGAAATATGCAGATGCTTTTCTTTTTTAAAAAAGGGAGAGAGGGAGAGGAGAGGAGAAGTGAGAAAGAATTACAGTAGAATCTGATATCCAAGTAGCCAGAACAACAAATTGCGGAGAGACTCCAACCCCATATTACATCAGATTTGGAGAAATAGTTAAAAGATACTAAGGGATGAGTTACAACTTTTTATTTGTGTGTGTGTGTGTACATATTTCTATGCATAAACTTACAGACAGACATACACAAACACATACACTCGCCTAGAGGAACAACTAAAGTCTCACAAATGCTGCAGTAGTGTTTGCCATGCCCAAACTCCAATTCCCAGTGCCAGAGGACAAGCAGGCAATCTAGAAGTGTAGGTGCAAAACAATACAAGCGAGATGACTGCTGAATATCTTTTTTAACTCACTTATACACAGACTTCATGGGGAAAAGCAAGAAGCTAAAACGAGTACATCTATCACTGAGATCCTGTAAAAATTATTTTGCATGTATATATAGATATAGGTACCTATATACACGCTCCAGAGCTATGCCACCTGATTTCCCAGGCACTTGCATAGCCTCGACTCCAGTACTGCCCTGTCTAAAATACAGGTAGACCTGACTAAAACCAGCAAAAAGGGAAGGTGTGAACCCCCTAAGCCCCTAAGCACAAACTTTGAAAGGTTTCCTAAAATGCAGAAATACGAAAATGACGCCAGCAAGGGCTAAAAGGGAACTGACACTATTCCCTATGGAACTGCTCCTGCTCAGTACTCTGTAGTGAGTAAACACACCTCTCTTCAGAAGAACGTAAAAGTGCTGTAAAACAGGTTAACACAGGATGAGGTACAATTTGATGCCATCTAGCCTTCATCTACACAAACAAGACAATATCTGAAACGTCTAAAACATCCAGTTTCACCAACAGTCCAGCCAAAGTATAATGAGTGACATTATATTAAGACACACAGTAGTGAAATATCTATTATATCTGTGATTTGGTTATTGGTAGCTTGATGAAAAAAAGGCAGCTCCTACCAAGGAGAGGCAGAACCGAGCTTGGTGTGTGCATCACCATAATGCCCCTGTATGAGACAACAAACGGCAGAAGAAAATGTGCTCCAACCTTATGTTGCAAACCCAATCATTTTTCATGGGCAACAATAGCACCTTTGGGAAAAAGGAAGGGGGGGGGGTGTGAAAAAAGTAGTTCTTTCTAACGAGAAATTGATTTATAAGTCGTTACAACCATTTCAAAAGGACAGGTCGTGGCTGGTTTCAGCGATCATTAACAAAGCCATGCACTTTCAAAGATGAGCCCGAGTTCTGCAGGGGGGAAAATTCTTATCCCACTGACAGCAGTCGGATGTGTACTTTTTGCAGCAGTACAGTGTCAGTCTAGAAATGGAGATGTAAAGAGCAGTACTGAGAAGACAGGTTGTCACATTTTTAACTTTGCATTAATAACAAATGCTGTTGCTGTCTATTCTGGCACATTTGCAAGCTTGCTTTTAAGTACGAGGGGCTGGCATGCATTTCCACTATAGATAGGAAAACAAGAGCAGCCTTGTTATGATTAAAAGGGTCTATTTCCCTCTGCCTTCTGTCTTCTGTGTCCATCTGCACAGCTGCTTTGAACTTGGCCAAATCCCAGTGTTAGGGTCGCCCGCAGTACATATTTTAAATCAGCAGCAGACTGTGCGAATTTACTGCTACGGGAGAGAAAAATCTCCAAATTGTCACTTAAATGGTTGATGAGTGGTTTTGTAGGGCATTCATCATTCCACATAGCCTAAACTATTTGGAAAATCGCAGCGAGGCGTATCTAGAATCATTTACAGTTTCAGGGGGAGGCTTAGATAAAGGCGATATAGGCATCTGCAAAGAAATGAAGAGCAATCACCATCGAGCAAAATGAATTCTGTGGAGGCTTAGGTAGCCGACTGCATGACTAGAGAGAGGTCACAAAGTTTGCACCGGAGAAGTTACAGTAATTTCTCTTAAAATGTGCAAAAGTAGAGAAACTAGGTGAGCGGAAGGCAGTGCATGAGACCTGCACAATTAGGAATGGCAATGTGTTTGTCAAAATCTTGGGCAATACTAAATCAATATGTGGGTTTGCATCCTCCCTCGCCTCTTCATCTCCTCTCCTACCTCTACTCAACAGAAACGAAAGCCATCCCGGCTCTCCCTCTCTAGCGCGTAACACTTTCAGCACCAAAAATCCCCAGCGGGGTCATAGTCTGCAAGGATTTTGGGACGGCCCCATTAAAGGCTGAAAGTCAGAAATGACTTTAAAAAAAAGTAAGTTATTTAATTTCTAAACTTCTGTTGCCCAATCAGAAACCTGTGAGCAGAGAAAGGGGAAGAAAGGCTTGCATTGGCTAAGCCCTGCCATTCCTTCAGCAGAGCGTGAAAGCCCTTAATGGGCTCCTTTATGCAACTGAGCTAACATAATTCACCAAAGAACAACAGCCAGGATCAAAGGCGCCCACCGGCTCATCCTCACAATATTATAACCTGCGTCCACCCTCACCTTGAGTTTTGTAGGTATTCTGATTCGATAACGGTGGGTTTAGGTGTTATCGAATGGTCGATTGAGGTAAATTCACAGCAAACAGATGATTTCTTTGCCTAGCCAACTTTCCCCCCCCCCCCCCTTCCCCCCCCCCCCCGGCAGTAGATGCCTGCTGGCTCAGTCAAACAATTATTGCTTTTATCAATTGTGCTTTAAAATGTTTTTATTCAAATGGTTCTGCCTCTCCTTCCAACAACCAATGGATAATAAAGCAAAGCTGTTCCTCGTTGCTACAAAACTAATTTTAACCCCAAGCAAATCAGGAATTACACATTCATCTTCTAAACTGTTTAAAGATGTTACGTTCATTTCTTTTATGGCTGATTTAATAAACTCTGCCTGCATAATAAATATTCCTACTATAGTCACAGGGTTTTTTCCTTTCTTGAGAAGGGAATTCCCGTGCTGGCAGTTGATACGAGGTGTAATCCGCAAAGAATTAAGCACACCCAAGTAATTTCTGCAATGTTGCACATTTTGTTCATATTAAATATCGCCCTGATCCTTTGCACGATCTTGGTACATGTGAACAGCAATGCCACCCCCAGCAGAGAATGCTATATTCCTTTAAGAAAAGGTGAACAATAACAAAGAGTGAACAAGACGATACATCTAACAGGAAAAAAAAGAAGGAAACATTACTACACCTTTAACAGGTTAAAAAAGCCACACTATGAGATTTTTTTAAAAAACTTGTAGATACCCAAGGAGTATTTTGCTATCTGGCTCTCCCTTTATCTTCTGAAAGCAGAAAACATGCGCTGATATGATCATTTGCTGCCGTACAGAAAATAACACTGAAGATAATTTTAGAAAAAGAAGGAAAACTATGGACTTTGTCTTCTGACACCATTTTACTTAATCAAACTGAAATCACAGTAACGAGCTCTCTCCTACCAAAGCCTTGGTACATACCTCATCCAGGGGTGTTCTCAATGGAGATTTGCAGACGTCTTTGAGACAAAAAGATGCCCATTTAAAATAAGCCCATCTGGTTACTCAAAATTATTTCTCAACAGCTGATGATTTCGCATGACAAACACTGCGTGAAGTTTAAAAAGCTCACTCTTTTTCTGCCGGTCGTCATCCCCGTCCCCGTCCCCCACCCCCAGACCTCCGAATTTCAGACAACAAACGAACCAACCCCAAACCCTACTGGGATATTCTGAAGATGCTGGATGCCCAAGTGACATCTTTTAAGGGAACATCACTGCGCACCAAATCACGACCCGCCTTTCGTTTCGGCTACAGCCTCAGCGGCAGAGTTTGGGAAGGAAAAAGTGCCGGGGAGAAACGGGGCTGAATGCCACCGGCTGGAAATCCCGGTGGGTTAGGAGGCGAGGAGAAACCCCCGATGTCAGAGGAGGTCCTGGGGGAACCTGGGAGGCTGCCGGCCCCGCGCACGGGAGAAGAGACGCGCGTTAACCGTACCGAC
>NW_010246288.1:0-9780 GCF_000690775.1 Eurypyga helias
TGCACTCAATGCCATCATCCATGCTCCCTATGACCTATATCTTTTCGCTTCACTGCTGCTTATACTGGGCTGTTCTCAGCTGTATGTCGTGCCACATGCCCAGAAGTCTGGAAAGGCTGGGGACACCATGCCTTTCCAGGAAAGTTCATGTGCAGTTCAGTTACCCTTCATCAGTGGATTTATGAACCACCCCAGGTTTAATAAATGGACCCTTTTCAGCAGAGGTTTGCATCACTTGCAAATTTCCAGTCTAGATCAGGCATTTAGCATCTGCAATTGCCATTCATTTAACCGGAAAAGCCTGATGCTCAAATCTTCTTCTTCTTTGTGTTACTATACTGTTAAATTGCTTTGAAAAACTGCAATAGGCTTACTCACGTGACTAAAGCAATCACAACTGCCTAGATCACACACTGCCAGCCGGTCCCAAAGACAGTATCAAATATGTCAGCCAAACAGGTGGATTCCTTAACACCCATTTTCAGACACTGTAATGCAAGAAAGTCCCATGATTTAGACATTTGAAATTTTTTTAAAAACTAATTCCCCCTTTGTTTTCCTGTCAAATTAACACTTTGACAGAAACAATGAACTGTTCCATTTGCTTCCTTTTAACCCATTAGTTGGAAATGACCAGACCACCACTTACAGACTCAGTTTACAGCTATAACTTCTGAAATCTTTGAGGATGTCACTCCAATCCTTAACTTGTATGAGATACTCACATTTAACACCTTGGTTTTTTTTCATAACTTACAACCTATCCTATGATTTGGTGCACCTATAAAGGATACTATATGCCAAACATGCAGACACGTTTAACTTTTCTGACACTTTTTTCATGTCACTTACCTTAGCACTGTTAATGAGGGAATAGCATGCCAGTTTGAATGCACCTTATGAAGCCAAGATTTACACTAACAAAGTACATCTGGCATGATAAGATCTGGTTTTACTCGTAAGTATGCAACAAACAGTTCATTAAAACAGACAGAAAGATTAGCATCATATATAGATCCAAGCTGGAATATCCTAAGATTAATTTCATATCCTTTGTAGGAGAGCAGAAGAGGCTGCTGATGGTATCTAAAACTGCATAGAGCTCTTTATCTAAACTTGAGAATTCAGAAGAATCATTAACAGCAAATGTTTCTAGACAAGATCTACCTTAATTCCCAGAATTTATCTTGTTCCGAATGTCACCTCCATGATTTCTGGGAAAGAAATTTTGCTTGAGCAAAACTATACAGTAAACACGTTTTCCCTAATTTTTTCTTGGCATTTGTAAAACATGGTCCACTATTGTATGGATTTTTTTTCTAAGCTCACTCTGCATAAATGTCTGGCAGGTCCCACCCCTTTTCTCCTAAAGGCAGGTTTACATTAGCAAAATGTCCCCAACATGACTAAATAAGTATGGATATAATGTCAAACTCTTCCAAGAGAGAAGAGGTCATAATGAGGTAGAAAAGACAGCAAAAAAAATTTAGAGCAATTTGCCAAGCAAAAGAAGAGAGGCAGCACTCCTGTGCATACATCACTTCGCCTACCACAAAGCTTTCCTCATTCAGGAATACTGCAAAAGTCATACTTCCAACCAACCCAGCTTCACCAGCAGCATTTTCCAAGAAAGGCCTACTTTATACATCATACAGAATGCCTGTAAAAAGTGTATCTGTGCTCTGGATTTTCTTTCCCTTCTTTATTTAGCAAAGTCTGGGGCAGGCGATCCTCAGGCCCTCACAGGCCTGCACCTTCAGCACATTTTTTCCCCAGCAAAGACCCAGACAGATAACGAGTTTTACTGAAGAAGCAGCTTATGTGTTAGTTCCTAGTTCTTTCAACTTACAACAGACAGAAAGATAACAGCCCAATACTAACTCCTACCACCCAATAAAAATGTTTGGTATGGCTTTGAGTTTACAATGTTTCATTTTTTAAACATACATGCAATAGAAAAATGCACGTCCTGATGTCTTCTGATACCCACATAATTACTACTGGTCAGTGATATTTATATAGTGTTGTGGGTATGTTAAAAGAGTGCATTAGGGCAGCATAGAAAATGTTCAATTCTTTACTCCAACTTACTCCAAATAAGTTGAGCTCTATGATTTTTATTATGTTCCCATCCCCTATAGGCTCTCTATTGCACCTATTACCTTGTGTTAGTGGCTAAGGAACAAAGCTCCTTGACTTTAATGATCTCATTAGAGTTAGGTACCATCCTTAGCATAAAATCATAGAAAATCCTTACAAAAACTGATTTTGTAGCTGTAAGTTTGCAATGACTTTCAAATACACTTGCTAAATTTTGAACTCCAGAATTAAAGTGATGTATCTTTTAGCCAGAACTCAGCCTGACACCTTTTTGGAAGAGGACATGTTTTTACTGCCATATGAATATGCTCCATGTAATTTATTTAGAAATTGTTATTAATTTTAATTGTACTGCAGCACTAGTTAATTCTTGACAGATTTGGTCCATTTTGTTGTGATATTTTGGGGATCAGTAACTTTGGGTAACTGCATTACCAGGTAGGATCACTTATAGTTTGCCAGTGATAGCTAAAATTCAGCTGCAGCATGTGTCCCTCATTTTCTATGACATTGGTTTTTTACTACCTCAAAGGTCAATGCTCATTTTCATATCATTTATCTGACAAGTATTGAGGGTTACAATGTCACTGAATATGGGAAGGTGGTCTTGGAAGGATCCTGTCTCACAATTAATTATTAAGCTGGGCTTGTTTTGCTTCCCTGATAAAATCAATTAGCACTGAACACTGGCCATTGTTCCTGCTTGGACTGATATTCAGAGTGTCCTTCCAACAATGTTTTCTGTGAGTAAGAACACTGAAATATCCTGATTTTGGCCTTGTTGCCCTATTAAAATACACCTTGTTTTGCTTTCTGTATTCTTTTCAGTTTGTTAACAAGTGAGACTTCACTAAAGAGCCTTCTTATGAGCTTATTCACATATATTGGATTCCCAAGACCATGCAGATACAACATGAGAATAATATCTGCAATTTGGACAAGGACAATAAATAAAGAGGATAGTATCTGCATTCTACTAGCCTGTATATCACCCACAAAGCTAATAAAGTCTCCCAGTCTATTAATGTAAGAAGTACAAATGGAGTACACACCTATATATATAAAACCAGGTGTCCAGTAAATTAATTATAAAATTAATTTGGACAGAAAAGGGTTTGGGAACCCTGACAGACAACCAAAACTCTCACTGGCTAGAATAATTGATGCACACCATGAATATGTAAACAAAACCGTTTTACACACAATACTTAGTACACGTTCGTATTTAGTGAAGCAGCGGCCATCAATTGGAGGTTTTATGCATCCTTGTGACATGATTCAACAAGATTATTACTACGAAAACAGAGAGCAGAAAAGAGTCAGAAAAGAGCTTTCAGAATAGTTAAAGAAACATACTTGGGAACAAAAGAACCCAGAAGCACAATTTGTTTGCTTTTAAAAAACAGAGGATTAAACAGTGGATTTCATAATGAAGTATCTATAAAGGATTAAGCGAATTTTGATGAGAAACAACTCTATCATAAATGAGATGAAGCTGAAACCACACATAGTCAAGCTAGAAATAAAAGCAGTGGAGCTAATTAACCACAAAAGGTTGTGATGGATTTTGTATCACTGGCAACCTCAAATAGACTGATCATCCCTCTAAAATATAACTCAAATGCAAGTTGAAATATAACTATAATCAGGGAAGTTGTATGTTCAGTTTAGATGGTCACCAAGTTCTCCTCTGGCCAATGAACCCCATGTAAATTCACAATAAATACAGTAAAATCTGAAAGGATGAGCTCTCTATTCTTACCATGAATGAAAAACCAGTTTGCAATCATGCTATAATTAACCTGTGGTCTTAAAGCTCCTACACAAAACTGACATGTCTAACTCTTCCATTCTACACTGTCCAGGTTGAATTTATACCTCCATCTGCCCCACAAACAAGGGGTGCAATGAGGAAGCCACACAAGCACCAAAATCTCTTTACTAAGAAGTATGAAAATGTTAGTAAACAAACAGGCATAGAAACAACCCTTTCACCATCCACATGAAACACTTAAAACCATTTCTTATTGGTAAATGGGCATATAATCTTCTAACAAACAAAAAAAATTAGATTTTGATGTAGAAGTCAAGTTTACAGTGAGAGCTACTACCTTTGACCCACTGATAGAGTTGAAAAGATGACGTAGGCTATTATCCACATCTGGGATAGCACATTTTGATGCGACAGTGCTGTTATCTTGGTATATTATGCAGTATTTCCTTGCTATCTTCATGCCCTGGACTTATAATCACTGCAGAAACTGAAGAGATTAAAAAAACCCAAACAGATGGAAAGCATGCACTAACTCCTTTAAAGAGGTATTGGAAAACACATTAGGAACATCATTTTAAAAAAATCAAGTTAATTGTCTATGACTGTAAGACAAAAAGAATCTATCAACTGCAAAAAGAGTCAAGTAGGCAAATGATAAAAAATTACCCTCAACTTTTCAGATTAGTAAATTACTCAAACCTTAAAGGAACATGCATGGATTTCTTTTGCTAGTCATATGCTTCTGCCTGCAGCATTGTGGGACATAGGACTTCTGAAAGACAGCAATGCCCAATGACCAAAGACAGCAATGCCCAATGGTGGGTCAGACTAACACTCCATCTCATCCTGCTCCACCATGGAAAGCAAGAAAAGGAGGTCCTGTTTATGGAGAGGGTAACAGCCTGTCTACTTTTGTCCAGTTCAGTTCTGCCACAGCTCCCCAACATCCAGTACTGTCGCATTAGAGTGTACAATGCTCCTCAGTATTCATAGTATTTAGATAAGAATTTCTTGTCAATTAATCTGTTCAGTCCCTTCTGAATCCACTGACTTGGTCTGCATCCACAGGTTTACTGCTTATTCTCCCTCTCTCGTGATACCAGATCAAGGAGGACTGTCTGGATTGAATGATGCAGAATCAGTTTTTCTGTTAAATCCACATTTTTGTTCCAATACTGGACTGATAATAGTATAAGAATGTCTAAATAGATTTCCACTCAAGAGAAAAAGATCGTGCCTGAAAAATTTTTAATGCACTTCCTCACTTCTGAACAGACTGGGAAGCCTGTGCATCCTCATGGATCTCCTTCTCATGTAATTTCCCTTTTTTGGAAGACAACCCTCTTCCTCTACCATGAAAACCCAGTTGTACTACCCTGTGGAAATACAGTGGTTTTCAAGGGGTCAATATCAAGCTTTAGCTTCTCAGTTACCTAAAACAACAAAGAACCTCTGGTAGCTGTAATTGCCTGTTCTATTTCACAAGGGACAGTCACAGTCCAGTTTCAAAAATAACAGGTCTACAACTTCCTGTGGGCAGCATAGATTATTGTGAGTGATGAGTCTTGTGTTCAGCCAGGACCACTTACACAGTCACCGGGTTACAGGTCTCCCTGTGCTTGCCACCTCTTGCCATGACATTTAACTCATCCAGCCTGTCTTTCAAAGACTGTCTCCAGACCTATCTTTCAAGCCTAGTCTTGACCATCTTTCTTTGGCTTTTCCTAGTCTCTCTCTCTTCACATGTCCGCTACAGCCTGCTCTTTCTTCTAACTAAACAACAATAAATTTTTAAACAGACATCACCAACACTTCCGATTACAATGAATGAAACCAACCATCACAATGATGTTTCCCCTTTCTGGAGTTCAGAAAGCATGCTGAAGTTGTGCAGGAAAACAACCAGGAGATGGGACCTTCAACCTCAGGAGAACAATTCGCTCAAAATTGCCAGCTCTGCCCCAAAATATGTGTGCGCAAGGGCTAAACAGCAGAGACAGGTTTTTTTTTTAACGATGTAGATACTATATGGGGTTTCATCCTCATCATACTACCTATAACTAAACTGCTTTTGCTGGGAAAAACTGAAGTTGGAAGACCTTAATACATTTTATTTTGAAGGGCTGAAGTTTGATAAGATTATATGCAACTAAAGCCAAATATCCATAAATAAAGATGTTTGGTACCATCAGCAACAAATCCTGCTATTGGCTGTGCCCATAATCAACTTCCATACAGAACTGAAAATATTTTAAAGATATTTGACTTTTCAGACCTTATATCAGTTGGATATTTGAAAAACAGCAGTGTTCCTCAGGTACAGTATTGCCTTTAATGCATTTTCCTTCCTCCTTTAGGGTGAAAGGAATGAAATTAGATTGTTCTCTATTCTAATCCTTTTCAGTATTGAAAAGCACTAGCATGGTAGCAGATCCGTTAAGAAAATGTATAAATAAATCATCAGAAATCTCATTTAGGTAAGAACTGAACAGGCTTTTCTTAATTTTCTATGAGAGACAAATTTTTTTGGGTTTATCTGTGTATAAAACAAGACATATATTAAATTATTCCAACAAAGTTATTTGGGTGGAAGGGAGGGAAGACAAGGAAGAAATCTGATTCTTTCAGTACTAAATATGTGAAAGCAGATTCAGGAATTTCCAATGTTGATGGGAAGGAAAAGGCATGCAGCTCTGCAGATGCTTCACAGGACATTTGATAAACCTCCAGCAGGTTAAACAAACACACAGGGAAGGCTGTAAATGATACGGCAACTGCAGCCTCTCATCAAACATGAAAATCAGCAAATGACTTTGCAGATATAATAAACACCTCAAGTGCAGAAAAGCTTACTAGCCTGTGATCTGCATTTCACAGGTCAAAACACTTGCTTCTGCTAGGAGATCATTCAAGATAGTAACCATAATAACTGTGACTGCAGAGGTTATTGCTAATGGATTTCTAAACGTTGAAAATCTCTTCAGTGGCAAATCTGAGCATGCTGTGCCGATTTTAAAAAGTACACAGTAAAAGTGTCTATGAGACAAATACAAATTGAGGGGGAAAAAGTGCTATTGTTGATGCCTACTTTAACTTCCTAACTCGGTCTTTAATGAAATATATATACATATGTATATATATATGTAGTGTTTTCAAGTTTTACTTCTGCAATGAATTCTTTTTTACACAATGAGAACCATGAAAAAGGTAGGAGATGATTTTGTGACAGGTTTCCTCAGGCAAATCATGCTCTTAATCTGCAAAACCTGAAAACCTGTTAGCCAGTGAAGACTATTTAATACTTTGGTAGGGAACGAAGGATTAGGGCAAGACAGCACAGCATTCACGAAATCGGAAGGAAGCTGAAGTCAAAGGCAAGGCAGGTTTCTTTTGATGAGGCTGGAAAAGGTAACAGAGGTCTGCATAAATTAAGCAGCATTGCTTGAGAAGGTGGCCTGTAGCAAATGATGCATAGGGGGCTGCTGAAGTTAGAAGCACCCCACCAAAAACCAATGGTGTCGTTTACATCTTCTGCGGTTTTACTCGACACGAGAGCCTGAAGGGATTGGACCAAGTGAACTGCAAACATGAGAACAGCTTTTTTTGAACGCCTGCTGTCTTGCAAATGCTGTATTAATCACAGAGGAAAACAAAACTGGCTCCGGAGGTGTGTCTGCACATTGGTAAACATCTACCCACTGGGGATGGACCAGCTGGCTGTCACGTTTGTCAGTCACTGTGAACCTGGCTCGGATGTTAACAGCTCAGCTACAGCAAGAAAAAGCTGGGAGCCATCTTCTCTCTTAAGCAGTGTCATTTAATGACATTTCTATCCTTAGATCACATCAGAAGTCTTCAATATTTTTTTTTGTAATCCATGTGGATTTTTTTCAATTCCCCCTATATCTCTATATTACTTTCTATATCTCTCCCTTATTTCTGAGATTATCTTGTAAAAGAAAAATAATGCACTCTATCTATTCTAGTATTATACTACACTGTACAGACCCTTCCTCATTTAAATTGTAGCGGAGCACATACAGATGTTAAATTCAGCAAATACAATTTGGTATCGGCAACCGGATCACATGTTCTAACAGTAATCTATACTGGATCCTGGAATTATATATATATATATATATCTCAACTCTCAATTAGTCTCTTATTTCTACACCACCTTTGCTTGTTTTCCTAAAGCAATATATTTTTTATTTTCATGATCAAACAGATATTTCTCTAAGTTAAAAAAAACCCCAAAATCATAGTGAAGAAGGTAGAGTAATCTCAATTGATCAGCTCCCAGCTGACCTACATTCGAGTTTGTTAGTTGTGGGCAGTAGACAAACCCCTCAGGAAAGCCACATTTGCTGCAGCCTGAGACAGGATATGAACATTTGCTGCACAGCAGGCTATGGGTCAGGGAGGGGGAAAAAAGCGCATAATTTTGTGGATTTGTAAACAGCTAAATAGCACCTGTATGTGTTCAGAGCCAAGGATGAGAAGAAAACTGCCTTACGGCTTTCTACTGACAAATACATTGTGTATTTAAACACTTTGGAGCCTGAAAATTCCCTGGATATTAATTATTGTTTTTACTACAATACTTTAGTATTTCATGACTTTTCCCAGGAATATTTTGTGTTCTAAGCAATTACTGAGGATACTGCATCATACGGCAATTATTTTTTCAGTATCGGCTCTGTAAATATTATCCTTACAAGGCATTTTAAGCTTTTCTCATTTGCATGCGCTCCCTTCTAGCTCAGTAGTTCAAAATTCAGCCTACCCTAAAATTATGTTTGTTTAACATTTCGGTTTTGCATTAAAATCCTGTTACCAAACAAAACGAGGCTGAAAACCTGCTAATAACAACAATACCAGAGCTTGAGCCACTGCAGAGGATGCCATCAGGGCTGTACATTCTCTCCGTGTTTTCCCTTCAGTCTGACAGCCAGCCCTGTTTTTGAGATCAAACACTGTGCTGTAATAGGAAACCCGAATTATAGCATGCTTCAAAGAAACAGGTAGTGAGGAAAGAAAGTGCAGTGTTCACGCATGTGCAAAGGAACTGAAAAATCTGGTCACTTTAATTGCAGACTTCAAAGTCTTGACAATTTACGTTCAGAGTAGAGTGACCTATTTTTAACAACCGACCTGTTAGCACATTCCTGCAACTGCATAAAAAACTCCTAAATGACAAATAATGAAAAAAATTGGTTAGAGGGAAATACAGGCTCCCCATGGTGTAGAAAATGTCAAGGGAATGATTTAAAACATCTATGGTCCTTCCTGCTCTTCTCCTTAAGGGTTGGCATACACCCTCACCATAAATACAATTTGCCTGTAAAAAACCATGGACTAGACGATGGCTGGAATGAGGTTTGGGAAGGCGTACAGTTCTGGTGGGTCCCAGGGGTCAGCACAGCTGAAACACAAGTGTTAGGCGGGAGGTGAAACAGCAGTGGATCAAAGACAACATGATGAGAGACAAGGATTCAAGGACCTTTTGCTGGGTGCATAGAGTGGGACAGAAAGCCGGCAGCTGTGTTATTCTTCTGTCCTGGAGAAAGAGAAATTTCCTCTGTTTGAAGAACTATTCCCATTACAACTCCTCGTTATTTGGCACTGGTTCTTTGAACAAGAGTTTACTTAAGAGACAGATAGCTACATGACTGCAATCCTCTCAGCTGAGCTCTATCTCTGATTCCGCAGATGATTCAAATAGCTGTCCCAGACTACAGTTTGCATTATAGTTGTTTAGAGCCCTTGACCACTTCAGGCAATAAATTTCACATTTCTACAAGTCTCCTATAGTGCAGATGGCTGAGTCAGTAGATGCAAGAAGTAAAAAGTATGGACTTTCTTAATTTAATGTCAAATAGATTGGGTACAAATTAGTTTTTCCC
>NW_010246288.1:9819-10126 GCF_000690775.1 Eurypyga helias
AACCAGTTGCAGAATTTAACTGAAACTTACTAATGATTTCAGCCAACAAAAATAAAACACTGAGAAGCAGAAACACTTCAGCTCTTCAAAAACCGTGGGGGTTTTGGCTATTTGTTTTAAAATATTTTTTTAATAACAGTAACTTTTAATAGAAAGCATGTACAGAATTGGACTAAAACCAAAATGAAACTTTTCTTGCAGATTCTATGTAATATTTGAATCAGCCTCAAATTTATGGTGCTTTTTTTGTTGTTTCAAGAAGGAATTATTTTTATGCTTCTGTCAGGTACAGGCTGGGTGGAGAATG
>NW_010246289.1:0-381 GCF_000690775.1 Eurypyga helias
ACACCCATGGACCCATCCTGAGGGGTAGCTGCCCTAAACCCCGCCAGGGATTTCCCTCTCCATGGGTCCCAGATCACCTCTGACCCCCCCTTGGCACGCAGTGTCCCACTGCCAACCCACCCCAGACCCCCCATGTGCCCTCACGTGCCCTCGTGCCTCACAGGGACCTCGGAACAGGCGTGGACGGGAAGGGACACAGGGACAGCGGGAAGGGATACCGGGACAACGGGAAGGGACACGGGAACTCAGTCCCTCACGTGTGCCACGCTTGGGGACACACCGACCCCCCAAAACGCCATCATCCCCTGGGGTATCCACCCCTTCCCCCCCCTGCTCCCATGCCTGCAGCACCAGCAGCTCTGCCCCATGCACAGGCAGCTG
>NW_010246290.1:0-2778 GCF_000690775.1 Eurypyga helias
AGCCCGCGTCGCCACCCGCATCCCCAGCTCCCACACGCTGCGTCCTCTTCCGCCCCGCTCCTCCCGCCTCGGCATCCCCCTGGGAACACAAAAATCACCTCCGTGTTTTCCTACCTCAGTCCTTGGGCCCTCGAGTCCAGAGGAGGCCACGAAGATGCTCCGAGGGCTGGAGCCCCTCTGCTATGGGGACAGGCTGAGAGAGTTGGGCTTGTTCAGCCTGGAGAAGAGAAGGCTCCGGGGAGACCTTATAGCACCTTCCAGTGCCTGAAGGGGCTACAAGGAAGCTGGGGGGGACTTTTTACAAGGGCCTGTAGTGACAGGACAAGGGGGAACGGGTTTAAATTGAAAGTGGGGAGGTTTAAATTGGATATCAGGAAGAAGTTCTTCCCGGAGAGGGTGGGGAGGCACTGGGACAGGTTGCCCAGAGAAGCTGTGGATGCCCCATCCCTGGAAGTGTCCAAGGCCAGGCTGGATGAGGCTTGGAGCAACCTGGTCTAGTGGAAGGTGTCCCTGCCCATGGCAGGGGGGTTGGAACTAGATGGGCTTTAAGGTCCCTTCCAACCCAACCATTCTGTGATTCTATGTCTCCTCCGGTGGGTAAGGCAAGGGTGACAGGTCACCCTGCAGGGGAGGGGAGGTATGTTCTAGGAAACCCCTGGGCCTGTACAGCGCATCCTTTCAGGATTTGGTAAGAACCTAGAAACTTCAGCTCTCGAGATGTGTGAGAAGCCATGTTTAGACCCCTCTTGAGTATCAAGCCCAGGAGCTTGGAGAAGAAATGCTCCCTCAGAGGTGACTGGGAGTTTTGTTTGTCACGGTTAACCTTGGCTTTGGCTATTGAGTTCCGTGTACTCCCCTCATCTATGAGCAGAGTAGATCCTGGGAAACAGCAAGGGAAGATGTCCTGATACTACAGGAACTGCATCTTCTGGGATGCAGCTGGAAATGCTCAGCCAGGTCCAATATTTCTTGCGCAGGCACATTCTGGGTAGCTTTGGCACCTCACGGTTCATGGAATTTGCTTCTGATGACGACAGTGATCTTGAGGAGTGCTGAATGCTGGACAGCCAGCATGGGAAAACGCTGCTGCAGGTCTAAACTTCCCTCAGTACAGGGCACTCGGTGAAAGTCCTAATCATCTTCTGCAAAGGGTTTGTGCCGACAGTGACCATCGGGATGCGTGTTGGGCCAGGAGGGAATTCTGCGGTAAGGCATGTCGTGATATCCACAGGGTTGCTCCAAACGCATCGCCCGTGTCTGCAGGGGAGCACCCTCATCGGGCAAAAAGATCATTCACAAGCATCACCCTTGAGCATCGACCCTCAGAGCCAGCCCCCTGCTGCCGTATGTGTACGTGGCTGTTTAGAAACTGCCATTTTTGACGTTGACCACGATGCCAGACTGCGGACCTTAGCGTAGGAATGTTTCACGGACCAGTTTAATAGAGAAATAATAACTACTGAATTCTGTCAATGGAAGAAGGGAGTTTTCCAGCCAAAGTCCTTTACACATGCTCCATAAAGCCTAGCGGTACAGCTATTTCATGTTGAAGGTGGCTCATAAAAAGGTCGGGGTGGTGTGAGCCTTCAGCTTTGGGGAGTGAAAGTTGTGAGTGATGACGTGATGGCTTAGCGACACGTCAGCTTTAGAAGACAGGTTGGACTAATCGAAGTTACGTGCTCCTTCCACAAACCTTGCCTCTAGACGACTACAGCCAACACCAGCACCGCGATGAGACGCTCCACGTTTGCTTCCAAAACAGGTCAAGCGGCGCAACGTTACCCCGTCCACGTAGGACGCTCCTGCGGTTTCAAGCATCACGTTTGTTATCTACACACGAGTCTACCTCCGTGTGGACACATGCACCTAAGTATGCCCATGGTGACGGAGAAGGGAATGGTTTCCAGCCTCCAAACTAAGTGGCACAGTGCTCAGTATCAAGTAAGGAGGAAAAGTCACTTATCACTCATGTTGGCCTTTAGCGGATGATCAAACTGAGAGAACTGATTTACTCGTTAGAGCACCAAGTGAAAACAACGGGGCATTTACATCGAATTAGGAGGGATATTTGTAAGATTTAATGAAAAGGTTTTCACAACTGTGCAATCAATCTGGAAAAAAGTAACCTGATTTAGGCAGAAAGTCAATATGCCGTGATCAAGCAAATTCCACAAATGACACGCAATCCCATTAGCACTACCAAGTCAAATTCTCTGCCTTTCAGAGCAAGGAAGTGATGAGGCTTTTCAGTTAATTACCCCAGCACCAAACTATGCTCAGAGAGCTCTCCAACAAAGTTAAAGGACATAGGAACTGACACACTGGAGGGAGTGACAGGTTCATCCATCTCCTGAGGGAGAAAAGAAGAAAAGCGGCTGGATGAGGTGAGCAAAACTCATGTTGCAGACCTCTCAGGAGGAACTTATTTCAGCTCCAGGTGATCCAATACAGAATTGTGTCAGTCCATAAAAAATTTCAGCTCTCCATTCCTGGCAAGGAGGGCTATCCAGAAAAAGGCCAGGAACACTGCACTTCTATCCATTTCTTTCTTTTACTGTGTATCCAAATACTGAAATCATCTCACAACATTTAATCCAATGGGAATTGGGTCAGTCCAAGCAGAAATAGAAACTGCCTGTCTGGATGGTGTAAGTTCAGCTGATAAAATCCTGGCATGCCATTTATGAAAGCAATGGGAAGCATCCAGCTGCAGCGACAAGCTTAACAATAATGTACTGTTGAATTAATATAATGGTAAAAATCAGGGCTGAGAACTAC
>NW_010246291.1:0-6531 GCF_000690775.1 Eurypyga helias
CTCTAGGGGTCTGCTCTGGGGCCCTGCCTCCCGGGCGGCCTCCGGGCCACACCGAATCGCGGCGCGAACGTTAAATAACCACGGTAAAACCACCTGCATCAGCAGCTGGTACTTTTAAACTATGCTTTTGGGAAGGTGTAAGTGATTTTTAGTGAAAAGGAAAATATTAAGCAATTTTTAACTTCCATTCCATATGAAACACTCGGTGGTTGGGGTTTTTTAAAGTTTCTAAATCAGAGTGGTTTGGAACTTTTATTAAAAAACAGGTAAACTGACGTAAGCTAAAAAGACCTAGGATATTTCCATCTTTAGTATAGATGCCGAGCATATATAATACTCTGTACAAAATAACACCTTTATTCTAAATCAGAGAAATAAAAGGCTGTTATAAAAGACAACTTTAAACGCACCAACTGTGAAATAAAATCAGTGATTTTTCCTAAATCATCCCACTGGAAATGTGTACACATACACATTGCCACAGCAAATAGAAGCAGCTGGCATTAATGCAGTTTTTTTACATTTAAGATAGTGCTTAAGAATTTTACAGAGAGAAAAGATTTGGAAAGAAGGGCTAAATGGCTTTACAGTGTACATCAGCTGCTACATGAAAAATCCTAGATACCAGATTCCTCAGAGAAATGGACCATAATCAACTCAAACAATTTTAGAAACTTTGTACCTTCCTAAAAATGAGCATTACCCAAAGTAGTAATTTCATTAGGCATGTTGTCAATTATCAAAATTCTTTTACATCATGTTCATTTTATAGAAAAAAATAGTGCATGCCTCTGTGTAAATCATGAATCTTTTTGACAACCAAAACAGACCACTTCACGCGTTTGAATCCCTTTCTTAATTTTTGAATTATTGCGATTCTGTATTATCCTGCAGCCATATTTAGGTTGTGCAAGTCTGTGCAAGACATAATGCCGTCAGTACAAGCCATCCGAAGAAAGGCTGCTTACACAGTAGTTTCTGCCAGCACACTTCTAGTGACACGCTGTATTGATTTGAATGGCTTGCAGTAAACTATGGTCATTTCATACGCTGAGAATCTATTTGTGTACTGCATGTCCTCCACGATCGAAATATGTATGTGTTGAAGAATGCAGCATGACTCTTATTTTGAAATACTCAGTGTGATGCAGTGGTCAACCCAAGATTTTAGGGTAAATAAAAATACATTTTAGCTCAAAGCATGGCACAAAACCCCGTTTTATTATTTTGTGATACACTGGAGTTCTGATGTTGTCTGATTGCTCCAAAAATCACTGGGCAATATTTCTACTGAAACTGCAAATCTGTAGTTTTTGATGACAACTGGTCCACCACTGCACTGCACCTGGCATTGCTGAAGTAAGGTTATCACGTAAAACCTGTATTTCTGTTAGCAGCGTACGTGTATTGCAGTAATTGCACTTTAGACCTATAATGTCTGGTCAACAGTGTTATACGTCGTTGCCGCTCAAATGTGCAGGACACAGCAAACTGGTTTTGTTATATAACTATGAATTTGCTGGCAGCTGGGCCCTAGCTAGGCTAAACAGATGCTGTAAGATATAAAAGGATTAAACTGTCTAGCTTACATGCCCAACATTTTGCTAAATATTTCATGTAGCATCATCTGGCGCACATTAATTACGTTGTATTATTACTGTTTTAGAAAAGAGTAGTTATAAATAAGAAGCTATTTTTTCCTGCCAATATGAACTTGGAGCAAAATGTTAATACTAACAGCAGCATGTTAAGTTTAATTTTTATCATTAGGTGAAAGCCTAAACTATTACATGAATAATGTCTGCTATCTTTCAAAGGGTGCTTCTCAGCAGGAGTTGACATCTGAAGGTCCTCACCGAAGTATGTTCTGAGAATCTCCAGTAAATTGGCTGATGGCAGCTTTTACTGTGCACTGAAGAGTACTTTAATTGGAAAGCCAAATGCCAGATTAATCACTGATAAAAATAGCAAGCTGCTCAGTTCTCTTTGTAAATTCAGAAATACTATTTTTTTTTCTGAAGCTGAGTTTTCTCCAGATTAAAGCCAAGAGCTATATAACCAGTGAAGGGTACTCTCAGATCAAGTTATTTTAGAGAGGTTTTTATACTGTAATAAGAATTGCAATTAAAACTTTGAAACAAGGACAACTTTTACTACAGAAAAACCATAATGGAACATACTCTTTAAAGAAAATGAAAGTCATTTACGTAAGTCCCAGAATCTTATCTAGTCTGAACCTACATAACTTCTCTCATGTATGAAGTACCTGAGTGTATTAACTTCCTGGACTTGTACACACTTAGCTATGTTATCTATGTATCACATACAGTTCTGTGGCCTCCAAAACCATTAATTTGAACGTCTTGTAATCATTAATATCTCAGTTTTCACAACAGTGGAGAAGTATTGTTCCTAACTTTAAGATTATGAACAGAAAGATAAATAATTACCTTGGGAATTCATAACATAACAGAAGCAGCAGTCAAACTTAAAGTGTCCTTTGTTTATCGTCATAATTCGGGAGCTTTTGTAACTGACAAGCAAAAATATTTGGATGGATAGGGAAGCATACCTAAAGGAATCGTCTGTCTTCCAATGCACAGTACAGCGTCACTTAAGAAGCAGCCTTAGAAGTTAATTTGACTTCATTTGAACAAAATACAGTCATCTAGAAAACAAGCTAACTTTTTTTTTGAACAGTGACAGATGCAAGGCACAGCACAGGTTTTACTGGAGAAGTGGTAGTTTCATTATCTCCTAAACTACTTAGAATAACAAAACACATGACTATTCATTAGGACAATCTGTGAATATTTGCCCTAACAAGTTCTATCAAGTGAGATATAACCTATCCAGTCTTTAAGTTTCCTAACATCATATTGTGCAAACAGCTTCAAGTAAATACTTTTACCTAATTTGAAACATCTGTCACCTTCCACAGCACCACATGAAGTTATGGTATAAAATAACATTTAATCCACAGCAGTAGCAAATATTTGAAATACTTACATAAACACTGTAAACTCTACGTACACAAACAACCATACAAAGAACAGGAAGATCATTTTGATTAGCAAAGACAAATGTATTGCCAAAATAATTTTTCTGTTCTTCTGACTTAGCTGCAAACCACTCCCAGAAAAGGCACAGATAGTGGTGATTTACTTATTTATTTATTAAACACACAAAGCCAGAATCAACACAATAGGCTTATGCAGTCAAACGCTGCTCTCTTTCTAGGAAAAACAGGTAAGGAACTTGCATTAGAGTGGGGATGTCCTGGGCAGATTCCAGTCAGTAAAAGATCTCCAGCATCTGCTTACTGTCTTACCTTCAAATGCAGAAAAGAATCAGAAATTAGATTTAGTTTAGCAGAACTTTACTGCACATCCTGGATATGAGTGACAGCTAGTTACTTGCCTGTTCCAAGGCAATACTGAGGCTCATCTCACCAGTATCTACTAATGGCACCCAGTAGAGATGGTGTTCTTTAAATTAAATTGGTAATTATTGTTCAAAGAGTATACTCCAAGCATTTGACAATACTTTTACTTTGGGTAAACAAGATCTTTAAATAAATACATACCTTAAAATGTAGTGTAGCTACACAACTTATTGCAATGCTGCAATACATAATGGACTACAGATCAGAAAATTATTTAAGGCATTCTGACTTCTGATTATTACAGTATCTAAGAAGTTCTCCTTTACCTGTAAATGATCCAGTGTTTGGAAAAGAAATGCTATTTGTTAAGAAAAAGATCCATATATATTTGTTATCTCTTCTTTGTTAGGAATGGAAGCATTTAACAAAAAATATTTTAATAAATCTATATCCTGAGCTATCGAATACCTCTTCTAGTTCACTAAACAAACTGCCTATGAGATTTACATACACTGATGAATGCAGACTCAGGTGCTGTAATAGTTTCCTACAAGACAGAAAGCATTGCTGGAGCCTATCATATTTTGTTTCAAGTGATCTTTGAGAAGTTAGAAAAAACTCCATTTTGCTATTGCTGCTTTCAGGGCATATTCCAAGTACTTGTATAACCGTCATCAGTGATCTAGAAATCTGCAAAAGACACTGATATACTGCATTCACAGCATAAAAAAAAATAAGATTGAGCACTGAATTTTCTACAAGAAAATGGAGCTTCAGGTATTTACACAACCCTTTATAATGGAGATTAAATCTTACCCATTGCATGTTGTCTGCAACTGTTGAGGACTTGTACTTGTACTTGTACAACATTCCTATGTTATTATTTGGAAGATCTACTGTTGCACAAGGTACAAATAAAACTCAGTCTAACTTTTATTAGCTACAAAATTTGAATACTAACAAAGTACTAAGTTCAGGACAAAATACTAAAGCAGTTGGCCTGCACTGAGACCTCGGTCGTGCAGCCTGCATAGAACCCACGCCACCCCACACTGCTGTCCGTACAGAGGTTGCCAAAGTGAGCGCAGTACAGCTACACAAGCTGCAGCACAGATGCCTCAAGTCAGATTCTTCCTCTGCCCTCAACAGTGAATCTTACAGCAATGAGCTCAAAAACGGGTTTTGTGGAGACTAAGGGTAATTTCTAGCCATGTTGACAAAGTGCATTTCAACAGTCAAAAATGTCTGAGATCGATTATTAATAAAGCACTGTATGGACTCACTGTTTCTTTCAACGGTCACATTAAATCCGGTAAACACTGCGTATCCCTTGGAATTAAAACAAGCCCACCAACCAACCCCCAAAGAACCCAAAAGCTACAAAGCAAGACGCGATTTAGGGCGAGCCCAAAGGGGCTGGATCAGCGGTATTGCAGTTTGGAATTCACTAGGTAAGGCCTCTCATTTACCCACGTCACTTGAGCGAGCTTTTCAGTTTGCTTTCAGTAACTGAAAGGGTGCAAAATACTTTTCATTAACTTGTTTGCGTCTCCTCTATTAACTCCAGATTATTTTTTTCCCTGAACTAGAAGAGATACTGTTAATCTGAAAATTGTTTTCATTTGCATTCAGTAGAGGAACAATCTGAGCAAGTATTTTTGTAGTTCCTAATTCATGCACAAATATTATGATTTCTCAAGTGTGTAACTAGTTAGTTTTCTAGACTGTTGTCTGCCAGAGAAGGGAGCCAAATTCTCTTGGGAAGTATCAGCAACACTAAATATAGAACATCTCAATTTCCTTTCGGGATAAAATGTTAAATAGTCAACACAGCCTAAAATCATGCACTATTTATTTTCCTATTTGTATTTTGACGAGCTAGCTGAACTTTTTCACATGGCCTTTCTAGAAAGTCTTTCCACTTTGTGTGAATATACCTAGTGTTATGTGAATAAATTCTTAGCAAACATACACTCAAGAAAGGCTATGAGAAACAGATCGCATTTGCTACAGGGCTTGTTTAAAACACTGATGCTTGCAAGACCATCAGTTTGACATTGTTCTGTAACAGAATAAATAGGCCAAAATTAATACCTGGCATGCCAGCACACTTCAATTCTGTATTTGTGAAATGATTTTTCAAACTTAGGAGTCCTTTTCATTACCTGAAAAGGAAAACCCACATATACACAAAATTCTAATACCATATTTGTTCTTTACCAATTAGTATATACCTTGTTTTATAATGGTTTAAAGCGATTAAATCCCTTAAGATTGTGCATATCCAAGCATTACTGAGGAAATAAAGACACCCATCACTATTCTTCTCGAATTTTATTCCATAATAAAAAATAGAAGATGAAAGAAGTAGAGTAGTCAACAATTAAATCAATTATTGGTCAATGTAAGGAGCAGTAAACTAATTATCTGAATGATGATTAAGGACCTGGTTCATCAAAAGTAACTCTGGGTCCTCTGTGGCATATTTGCAGGCTTCCTCGAAACAGAAATCCAGATTATCTTTTACTGAAGCAGGTCCCATATTATGTACAGAACGCTTGATTACACAGTCTATTTTTCCTTCTCTTTTTGTTCTTTTTCCTTCTTTTCACGTTCAGCTTTTGCTTCCTCCTCCTCATGTTGTTTTATCAACTGTTCCACCTCCTTTTGCTTCAGAACCCTTATTACTGTCTTTCCATTCTCTCTTGTCAGTGTTGCAATTTCAACTGAAACATATGGAACAGAGAGCGGCGTTACATTTTGTCCTTCAGACAGCCATCATCAGAAGGGTAAGATTTGTGGTTACAACTGACCATGAAGCAGAAGCTCTAGTCCTGCCTCTACAAAAACACTTGACTGGCAAGACAGAGAGCGGCAGGCCTCTTCTGCAGCACTGTACACAAGCACATTAACACCTCTCCAGTGATTCTTCTACCAGACACGGAGCCAGTTCTGCTACCGCACCAGTGTGCCCTAGGATCCCACAACTGGTCGAGCCCCTGGAGCTGGCCAAGGTGGATCCTTCTCAACTAAGCTACCAGTATGCCTCTCAGGAAGGTTACGGCTGAGAGCTGCTGCATCTTCTAAAAACAGTTGTCAGCTGACTAAAATTCCAATAAACCACATCTAGAGCATATGCATTCCCT
>NW_010246291.1:6562-10838 GCF_000690775.1 Eurypyga helias
GGGGTGTTATCCCACATTAACGAGCTGCTTACCTTTCTCTGCAGAGAGCTTGCTAACGTCCATAGTTTTGTTTAGAACCTTAATGGCTAATGCAAGTGCAGTCTTCAAGGTCATTTCTCCTTCCTTGTAGTCTTGCTTTAGCATTGACACAGCTGCCTATAAATTTCACAGACATTAATATTATATCTTTGGGCCATCAAGCAAACGGTTGCTTTCTGCCAGATAATATCAATACATGACTAAAAGCAGTGTTTCTACAGCTACCCATTTCTGCTCTGCACTCCCGATCAACAATGCGGTTTAATGAGTACAGTACAATTCACACTTTTTTTTTTTTAACTTTTTGAGGGGGGAAAAGAAAACCAAACAGAACTTACAGCACTATTATTCCCAATGCATGTAGCTTTCCACCCTCCATAATTTCCACTAGGATCACTCTGATACAGCTGAAATCCATAATGCTTATCCCAGCCAATGTATAGCAATGAAACACCGAAAGGACGTTTTCCTGTTGAAAAGAAGGCTATTAGCAATCCAAATTTAGCAATAAGATTGGTCATGAGTGACAACTCTTGTCTTTGATTTCCTTTTTCAAATCTACTCCTGTGAACTAGGATTTAACAGACGGTGCTGCACGTCTGTTGCTTGAGATAAGCACGTCAGCATTTCTAACTCACGGGGCGGGGGGGCAGCAGAGGTTTATTTCATTTAATCCTAAGAGCAACTCACTTCTGTCACCACAAGTTATAATTTATCATCTCAGGACTTTACAGTTATGATTTAAAGTGTGTAGCTTAGCTGTTAAAGCACATAACAGCGTCCAAAGCCAGGCACATAAAAGGGTCATTCTTTCACAGTACGTGTATGTAAAATACTGGAACGGTCAGTACCCGTGCTAAGGAACACCACCTAGAATATTTGTAACATGTTGCTTGATCCACAGAAGTGCTGGTTTTTAAAGAGTTACATTATTGATGCCCCTACGTAGTCTTAGTTGTGCCATTAGGCTGAAATGCCATTAGGCCATTGGCACATTAGGCCATTGTGCCATTAGGCTGAAAGGGCCAAAACGCTGAAAGGTTATGTACCACACAATTCTCTGCTGGTCTTTGGAAGGGATTCACTAAAGCCAAGAGCACTCAAAGCACTCTATGCAATGGGCTGCAATCTCAGCCATCAATGTCTTAATTACTAACAAGTAGCACCTTCAGTAGCAAAACAGTAATTGGGACTACCCATTCCCCTCTTAAATTTTTCCCAGTATAACTTGTTACAGAAGAATTTGGTAGAACTGTCCAGAGGTTCAGTTGCTTCAAATTATGTAACAGAATCATTCTTTAGCCATTTAAAAGCAAAGTGGTTCATCACACTTCATTACCTCCAAACTGCGTATAAGCCTGCTTGATATCACACAGTGCTGTTACCAGCTGTTCACAAGGAATGGGCTCTTGGTACTGTAACAAATACCTAAGGTGGCAGAGAAACAGACCTGTTAAAACTCCTTCTGCTGACAGTGTCCTGTACCACACCTAACAAGTTCCTAAGTTTGAGCCTCTTTGAACTAGCTGTTTTATTTCAAACAATCCACTTCTGCTCTACTAAATGGATGCTGATGTTGATTTAATACATCAACAGAATTCACTCTGACAGCGCAGGCAAGTAAAACCACGTTAAGTATCAGCAGACCTACCTCTGCGCAATCAGTCTCAGTTCATTTGTTAGAACATTGGCATCTGAAGTTATTCCTGCAACACTGCAAGCCATATCCCTGCAATATAAGCATACAGATTAACAGAATTCCTATCATCTCCAACAGTCATGTCTTCATACAGCGCTTCAAGCAGAACCCCTACTGCTGGGCTCTTCTCATGAAGACTACGTAGCTGCCATAGAAAAGAGGTGCCTTTTGGGTACAGGAAAAATATTATGTCATCATTTCATAAAACCAGAGGTGGATGGCAAAAGTAAGTGAATCAGTACGTTACTGATATGTATAAAAGCGAGAAGAGAATCATGCCAGAAATAACCAAGTCCTGAGTGTTTTCGCGAGAACCATTAGCTGCATACAAACACCTGTCTGGAGGCCACTGACCCCGCACACCAGAACACGGAAGGAGCTACACACGAGTGCCAGACCTGCAGTGGAAGCTGCTGGATGACACGTTGCAGCTGTGCAATTGAAACCTGGTAATCTTGATTTATCGTAAGAAAAATAAGCGCTTCACATGCTCATTGTTTCATTAGCTCTTAAGACCTCTTTTGCCCAATCTGATATTGCTACAAAGCTTTCACTACATGGAAAGGATTCAGTAAAAATAATCCAGGTTATTTTTTCCAAGTGAACTTAAGAATTTTTTATAAGATGGAAGGGCTGGCCTAGGCAAGTACTCGAGTGCATTGTTACACAGCCTCCTCGAAAATCCAGTGCTTCCTACAGTTCTAGCTGCTCCCAAGATGAAGACAGAACAGGAGGCTGACAGGATGAAAAGCTATTTGTGTTTCATGTGCACCTTCCGGCAAGGATGAAGCTCCATCTCCCGTATACACAAGAGAGCATAATCCAGAACACTGTGCTCTGACATCACGAAGTTAAGTTCAGGAGAGCAAAAAGGGAAGTCTCAATGGAGAGAGATGTGATCTCTGCCACAACTGTGGCAAAAAAAAACCTACTAAGGCATGTTTTACTTAGCCATCTTGTCTTTGAATCACAAAAGAAACAGACTTCAAAGAGGAATGGTCGTTTTTTGTGTGCATTCTTTATTCTGCCCTCCCCCAACAATATTTTGTAAAACTAAGAATTCCCAATTTCCCTAGGTGCTGCAATAACATTACTTTGTATGGGAAAGTACCAACAAATTAGCTATTCCACCTGGAAAATCAGACATTAAGAGACACTTCTACTTCAGAAGAACTACTGAAGCAAAACATGACAAACCAGTCACACCTGTCTAAAACACTGAGCACAAAGAACACTAATACTTCAAATAAAATAAAATAAAACCAGGTTCAGTGCTAAAATGCCCAAATAACAGCAGTGGCTTGTTCCTGATAACATCACTGGTTATCTAACCATCATTCAACTTACTCATTAAGTTTGTATATCTTCTCCGAGAAAAACACTTCATCAAGAAGCTTGTGAATGTTGCGTCTCTCCGCTGCTAGCAGAACACCATCATTTGCTAGAATTCCCAAGCAAGTACCTGCATGTCCGATTGCTTCCATTGCGTACTCAACCTGGTACAGGCGACCTAGGAAAGGATTTACATAAGTAACACCCAAAAGTAACACTGCACAAGACCAACACAAGGAAACTTAAATTTCCAGGAATCTGACAGATGCTCATTGTACAATCCAGTCTTCGTTCTTCACCAGCTGACAGTAGATTAATCAACTGAAAAGGCAGAAGGAGTCAAAGAAGGAAAATCCCCAGATCTGATATGGTAATACATCACCAATGTGGGGGAAAAAAACCCACAAACTTAATTTAAAAAAAAAAATCACACACAAACAACAACCAAAAAACCCACCACACACAAAAAAAACCAACCCCAAAACCAAAAACCGACAGAACTCTTTGCAGCAGTGTAACAAGCCAAAATGGATTTTTAATAATCAAAGAAAATATTTGCTAGTGGACTGTAAGCCCATCCCATCTAAGAAACAGGAACACATGGCTTGTGTGTACTTGTTTCAGCCCATCCAGAAGAACAAGGAGAGGCATGATTGCACCAGCAGGATATTCTCTGGGGAGGAACAGTAACAAAACGTGACAGAACACAGTCAAACAAAAGATGAATGCTGAAGGTTTGCTCAAGTTAGTTAAAAAATGAGGCGGGTGGTATCAGTAATGCAGCAGGTCTCGTTATGGCTTGAGTTAGAACGAATGTGCAAGTCTCCACTTTGGACCCTTGGTGTCCTTACAGAACTGGACACACTACTTGTAGCAGGTAAATATGGTTTCTGTAACTCCTACATGGATGGAAACGCGTTGTGAACAACCAACCTTTGTACAAAAAGGAGTTAATTTAGTTTTGAGAAGCTAGATAGAACAGGCAGAGTTTACTTGAAAGTGTGGGGTTTAAAAAATACCTTCTGGAGAAAATATGGTAGTTCTGGAGTCATATCTTCGAGACTGTGAAAAGCAATAGCTCGGTAAGTATCATCATTATCTCACCAGAAAGCAACGTTCTAAAATTAGCAACGCTTTGAGCCGCACGCAAAAGCCCCAACCGCTTTCTCACCTCCGCGTGGTGCCCGCGGTAAGAAAGCAGCACTG
>NW_010246292.1:0-4256 GCF_000690775.1 Eurypyga helias
TGACCACAACTCTCAGCTCTTTCCTCCGGTCAGTTCCCAACCCAACTCACCACCCAATGGTCCAGTCCACAATGTTGCTTGTGTGTCTCACAGGCTGGTTAGTGCCAGGCTCAGGGTGAAGCATCGCTTTGAGGAAATGGCATTGCATGGAAGGAAAAGAGGATGGTCTGGTAATGTTGTGTCTGGGGATTATTTCAGGTTTTTGCACCAAAGGGATTTGAATAGTGTTTTAACAGGGTATCTCAATTTTCTAGGATGGAAGTGACTTCTGCATCCCAGTTTCAATGTACAAGGTGAGGCAGTGATGGTGGTTTACCTGCTAAAACTGGCATGAGAATAAAACATGACAAATTTAGCTCTCAGAGATGGTGACCAGAGCAATTTCTGTGGGACTGAAAGCCACATGGATATAGCAGTTATGGCCAGCACAAGTCCCCTACCTAGCCAAAAATTAGTTTTAACCAGTGAGACTTGAGGGCTGTCTATAGTAGGAGATGCTACTTCGGTGCACGACTGTTATCTTGGGTGGATTTTGAGGTGGGAAATGGGTTTGAAAAGAAAACATGTTGTATGTGTAACATTTAGCAGGGGGAAAGAAAGGTCTTTCCATTCTTGCAAATATTCAAGTTTTGAATGTTTTCAACAAAAAGAAGTTGAGTTTATGTGAACTGGTAATTTAAACCAAAGAAGACATCTGTCTGTGTTATTTGGGCTGTTTCCCTTCAGTCAGCTTGAAAATAATTTTTAAAAACCACATAATCGGCTTACATTGAAATCCTCTGTTTCATTTTAAGGACACTGTAAGAAGAGTTTTTCACCCATGCAAAACTTTTTTTTTTTTTTTTTTACCAGGAACTTACTGAAAACGGCTCTTTGCAATAACTAATTTTGAATTTGATGAACAAGAGGACCACCAGGACCATCCAGCTCTATCCCCCACATCCTGGCGCAAGAACCACCTTGTCTCCTGGCAGCCGATGAGCTGGGTCAGGGAAACAGGCTCAGCTTTGCACCCAGGCTGGCACTCAGGGGTTGCTCCGTAGTCCTCCAGTACAAACCAAAGTCAAACATTACGCAAAATGTGGTATTCTATCCTGCGTAAACATCAGTTTATTATGCATTGAAAGAGATCACTGCATATATGAGAAGATTTTTTATTTCCTTTTTTAAGTTCATCCCAATCAAGTCTCAGTTTTTTAATTGTTTATACATGGAGAAGGTTTATTGACTGTATTTCTCCATGTTTCTTAATTGTGAGCACAGATGAATGTACTGAGCATAACATTTCAACTGCCTTATATGAGTTCATAACATTTTGCAATAACCCTTGTAATATTTGTTTAGATGAACACTTGAAGGACATCTGTTGGTGCCGGAAACAATGATGCAGGTTTCTGCTTTTGTTTTTTTAATTGCTATTTTGTCAGAGGAATAGGCACACTTCTGTCACTTGAAATGAAAATCCTGCTCAGCGCCAGCAAAATCTGCTCCGTGTTACCCTCATTTCTCCTTTCCCTCTCTAATTGGCAGAGCTGCAAGAACGACTGAAGGTAAAGTCTGCTAATGCATATTTTGGAAACTGAGATCAATACTTGCTAAGCCATATGCACGTCTCTCCAGGGGGTTTATTTAGCCAGTTAGTATTTGTGTTGATAATAGCACCGTGAATTCCGTTTGATGTCAGGTTTGAAAAGGTATGTGAATAAGCGATGGCCTGAGCACCGAGACGATGTTTGCGGGAGAAACGTGCTTCATATGCTACAGATCTGTGAACGAGCAGTCGTGTGACAGGTAACTAGAAATTTGGACTCAATCAGATGGTCTACATTTGCATCCTCTTTTTGTCTCCAGTGCAAGGGGAAAAAAAGATCAGCTAAAGTATTTGTAAGGTCTGGTCCTTTGCAGCAACTAAGAGCTCACTGGGATGCCCTTGCCAGTGCCCTCTACGGATTAGTCCACCAGTCAGTGGGAAGTAAAGGCCACCCCAACAGCTGGACATGGAGATGTGTGGAGGTCCAGCATGAATTGCAAACCCTCCTTGCCCTGGGGCAGTGGTGGATGCCTATCCTCCCTGGAGCAGAGGCAGAAGGGGGTCCCTACCACAAGCCCAGAGGGTCACCTACACTTGGATGCCATACCCACCGTCATCATTTGCCATCCATGTGCTCTCAGGGCCTGATTCTTGTTTACTCATGTAAAACATGAACATTTTCCTCTGTCATAAAGATGTTCATTAATTTTCTCAGCTCCCTCTTACCATCCTTCTCTCCCCCTCTCTCTTCTTAAAGTAACACTAGTGGGATGAACAGTTGTGCCTTTAACAGTGCATGGCTTTTACTGTACTTTTCCTTCATTTGCAAACATGACTATACGGCTTCAGCCTGAGTTTTTTATATGTGATGGGGACAAACACCCTAAAGCAAAAAGAAAGTGAGAAAGTGATGTCTCCATGGAGCAACCAATGCCCACTGCCTCCCGAGGTGGCAAACACCTTCTTCTTTAAACTGGGGAACAAAAGAAAACCCTACAGATGTCTACATCTCAGCCTGACCCACCCACACACTCATAATTTAGGAGAATCTTCCTATTTCTGCATCTCCTGGTGATGAGTTGAGGGCCAGTCAGGAGGCTGGGAGTACCACCGCTCCCTGGTGAAGGTGGCCTAGGTGGCAGAGCAGGCTGACATCCCAAAAAACTTGGGATTTCAGGCCCTGTCTTTTTCTGTTTCTCCTATGTGACCTCAGGCAAATGACTCAATATCCTAGTACGTCATTTTCTCATCAGTAAAATGAAGCTAACCACTCTTTCTTACCTCACTAGGATATGAGGAGGGATATACTGAAGACTGTGAGGTAATTAGCTGTTGTGGCACTGGGTCATGTAGTAATTCTAATGAATCTTACAGGAGATATTAAACATCACAACATCTGTTTTCTCTGCTCTGAACCAAGTAGGAAAACCCTTGATTTTTTTCAGTAACAACTTTTGTCCAGGGTGACCTTGGTGCAATTCTTTTTGTGGCTGAATTTTGACTCTTAATGGCTTGGAAAAAAAAGGAAGGAAACATTAACATGTTTCTCCAGGTTGTTAATTGGACAAATCGATCTGAGGTAATGCAGGTGCTCTTGACGGCTTGCTCTGCATTTTGGTTCATTTTAATTCAAGGAGCTAACAGTGCAGGAGCTTGTCTTACCTTCACAGAACAGCTGTAACAGCTGGAAGTGATGTCTATGTTTTGCTTTGTGCCTTTTGCATGTCCATGACAGCCTAAAAAAGTGATGCCCTCACCTTGGGCCCCTTTGCATGGGATGAGGGTGTCACTGCTGCAGATTGCACAGGTTGCAGTGGTGCAGGAACAAGCTGCTTGTGGCTCATCCCCATTTCCTTTTGCAAAGCAGGTACCAGGGTTCATCAAATGTGAAATCCCACTGGGTGGTTCGGAAACTCTTCTGATGCCAAATCAGTTTTGATCATTGCCTGTGTTGTATCATCTGTCAACAATAAAACAGAGGTACCGTTCCTTCCTGTAGAATTACCACCAACATCACTGCAATGCAGTCACCAGCACTTGGGAGGTGTGTGGCACAATGTTGTCGTCGGAAAACAAAATATTTAGTGTAATTTTTGATGAGTACTGGCACTGTTACTTCAGCGTTAATTTTTTTTTAGCTTTAGAGACTGCAGGTCTGCTCACCAGGTGCTATTCAGAATATTACTTTCAAAGTACCTCGTGACTTTTCCCTAGCAAACCATTTAGGAATTAGAAAACCCTGAATCATCTTTTTATTAAGTTTATATACTGACCCAGCATGCATTCAGACTGAATGTTGAAAAGTTTGCCAGCCAACAAAATCAAATCAATTAAGCCCACAAGATTTATGATGCAGGTCTTTGGAAGTTTTGGGGGCTGGAGTCACTGGCCTTTTGCCAAGGACACAGAAGGAAAATGCATTTTTACTTTGGCTCCTTCAACGTGCAGATGGAAAGGTGCGTCACCAGAGCACGCGATGTGAAGTGAGCTGGGAAATTCTGCACAGAGGCGTTTTGCTGTGGGAGGATTCATCTCCTGGTCATGGGTTGAGGGCTGCAGCTTTTGGGACAGATTTTCAGAAGACCAGTTATATATATAGATTAGTATTTGATTGAAATGACAAAGAAGGTGAAGGTATCTTGGGTAAAATCCTGGGCTGTATCCAGAGCAGCGTGGCCAGCAGGTTGAGGGAGGGGATTCTCCCCCTCTGCTCTGCTCTGGGGAG
>NW_010246292.1:4394-6879 GCF_000690775.1 Eurypyga helias
TTCGGTCTGGAGAAGGAAAGGCCCCAGGGAGACCTTATAGCACCTTCCAGTGCTGGGGGGGGGGCTACAAAAAAGACAGGAGGGACTTTTTCCAAGGGTAGGGAGTGACAGGACAAGGGGTAATGTGTTTAAAGTGAAAGAGGGGAGATTTAGATCAAATATAAGCAAGGAATTCTTCATGCTGAGGCAGTGGGACAGGTTGCCCAGAGAAGTTGTGGATGCCTCATCCCTAGGAGTGTCCAAGGCCAGGCTGGATGAGGCTTGGAGCAACCTGGTCTAGTGGAAGGTGTCCCTGCCCATGGCAGGGAATTGGACTGGGTGGGCTTTAAGGTCCCTTCCAACCCAAACCATGCTATGATTCTATGAAAATCTCACATACCACCCTTGGCATCTCTGACCATATGTCAGAAAAGCTGGGGCAATGACGTCTGCCTTCAGTTAGGCACAGGGCTACAGGCAGCATCGTGGATGGGCACTTTGGGAAGTATCCTTTGAACAATTCGGTGATTCCCAAGCCTCTGTCTCCTCCACTCATCCCAGCAGCAATGCTATCCTTGAACATCCTCACCACCTCCAGCTGCACAACAGACTGAGTTTTTCTAACAGTGATTCAGACGTTTTTCAGAATATTGTCTGGTATCAATTGCATATGAAATATAACTGGAAAAATAGCAAAATTAGAAGGATTAATTAATCATTTAATTATACCCAACTACCAGTAAGTCCATGCACAGTTTAACTTCATTTTTGATGAGTCACCAAAAATGGTCAGACTTGAGTTGTATTGGGAGCACACAAACTCACTTCATAAAAGAGATCAGTACACCCACTAAATGATCAGTTTTAGTGGAAAATAGCCAGCTGCAGCACCATATAAAAGCACTGAACAGGACAAGATACACACCTTCCTATGTCTGGGCATATCTATGTCTCTGTTAAGCTGACTGGGACTGACCTCAGCAGGCAGGTCAGCAGAGGGCTGGTTGTGTGAGGAGGGGGAATCGCCTTTCTTTTCCCCAGAACGGTAACTTCTGAGTGGGATTTTACATGACAGCCTTCCTTTTCTAGCTCTCTAATATTTCTGCTATCATCATTTTCTTTTCCTACATACAAATCACCTCTGGTTGAAAACCGGGTTTCCTTATTCTCATTGATCTGCTACATGAATCTAAAATTACCTAAAGCTGTTCCTGTCACTCCTTCACATCCTAATGTGGTTTGACTGCTCTCCCAAGTGACACTTTTCGGATTTGTACTTGCCATGTTTTCATTTCTTTAAAAAAATGCATCTTAAAATAGTTCTTGTTTCCCTTTGCAGTTTATCGATTACAATCTGGCAATTTCCAGTCCCAATTTTGACAATACGTTTGAGATACAGGGCTGATTATTAAGAAAAATCACTTCCTCTCCAGCTGCTACACCTCCTCGTGTAAGACCAGGGTGGCACTCATGTTTCTTGCCAGCAAGAAATAATCACAGACCTACCGAATTGGGATAAAGGGAAGCTTTTAGTGAGTAAATATGGGCTTATGGAATGAAAAAACAAAGGTAATACAAGTGGTACATCTTGCGGGATGTTGCTAAAGCTCCCAATGGGTTCGATATTCCTGATGTGCCTCCTTATTCTTGTCTTTGAGTGTACTGCATGGCACAGGCTCCGTCGGAGCCTTCACCCTACTTTCAGTGGTCACTGTCAAAGTACTATTAAAGGAAGGATTTGTGTCTCTGCTGTATGGATCACAAATCCATACAAATGGATCACAAGACACATTCAATCTGCGCAAAGGAGGTAGAGGTTCATCGTTCAAATATGAAGGCAAAGCTCCTGGGAAAGTGGTGCCTGAGCGATGCATGGGGATAACGATTTGGACCAGCAACAACCTTCATGTGAAAGCAGCAAGGAACAGGGTGAAGATGTAGTAAAGGAGCAAATTGAGAGGGGAATCAGCAGGACCAAAGCAAAGCTGAAAATAGCACTGAAAGTGCTATCAAGCATTGGAACGGGCTGCTCAGGGAAGTGGGGGTGTCACTTTCCCTGTAGGAATTTCAAAGATGTGTAGCCGTGGTGCTCAGGGGCATGGCTTAGTGGTGGGCTTGACAGTGCTGGGTTAATGGTTGGACACAATGATATTAAAGGTCTTTTCCAACCTAACGATTCTGTGATATTAAAAAGAGCTGGAAATGTTCTCCAAGCTGAGGGGGGCTGTCTTCAGGAGCTCAAGGGGTTGAGAAACCATTATGACATTTGAGGAAAGAAGGAGTCTTTGCTCTGGTAGCAACCAAGTCTAGGTGACTTCAACACCGCTGTGAATACCTCATTGCTCCCCAGTACTGCAGTCAGACAGAGAAGGCCCTGAGAACCCAGTTCACATGTATTTAGGAAAGAGAGGCAGCTGTGGGGGTACAGAAATATGGGTGAATTGGGAAAAACTAAGGGTAACACAGAGTAAAAGCAGGGAAGGTAAAAAGTATGAAGGGAAGAGCG
>NW_010246292.1:6894-13248 GCF_000690775.1 Eurypyga helias
AGGGCATCAAAGTACACTGACGTGGCTGCTTAGGGATGCTTAAGAGCCACTTCCCTGTTTCGGCATGGTGGAGCAAAGCCTGAGCTCCAGAGAGAGGAAACCCTTGTGGGCCAGGTCTGCAACTGGCATTGATCATTCGATACTCCTGAGCCCATTTGCACCCAAACTTACACTGTCATCTTAAACCACCCCCAGTCCAAGGGCACAAAGGGGTGCAGGAGTAATGGGGGACCATGGTAGCTGCACGAAGGGCAGTGCTCACCCGAGCTGGGCACGGCTGCAGCCGTTTAATGTAAAATAATTTCCTAATGTGAATCAAAGTGCAATGAAGAGAAAAATAGTTACAGGTATCTTATGGGGAATAGGGACAGATAAAAGGTACTAAGGAATGGTCAAAGCTTTGGTGGGCTGTGGGAGATGGCAGGGACATTATACAGGATGGTTTCAAGAGTCATGATGGTGGAGCAGCCACGAACAGCGCAGCACACAGGACGGGATGGAGAGGGGCTGTAGCATGCAGCTCCATCTTCGACTTAAAATCCGTGGGGTGCCGTGGGGTAAAACGCTTACTTGCCTACCCTCTGGGGACAGCCCTGGTGCTCAGCAGCACTCAGGCTCCATTTAACTTCACACATAGCAGCAGCAGAGGATGAAACGCCGCAAAGGGAGCAGGGAAACCACCGAGTGCCTGCAAGTGTGTCAGTAGGGGAATTACTCTGTGCTGCTTATTTCCAGGCTCCACAAACTTGGGTTTTGGGTAGTTTTATAAGGGAAACTGTAATGTTTTGGGGGTACACAAGAGGCAAAAGATCATTGTGGCATTTAAGACAGGTAGTTGTGGGTGAGGAAATTGATATTGCTGAAAACCTGTGTGATTTGTGTCTTTGCTATTTATGGAAGAAGAGTAAGGTCACTTCCCCAGGTTCTGGGATTCAATTTGCTTGTGGAGAGGAAGGTGCTAGGAAGAAAAACTGAAAAGCTTGCTTTTAACAGAGCAAAGCAGTCAGTAAAACTCTTAAAAGTTGTCATTCTTCTTTGAGCTGTGATAAATAATGTCCTTCGGACTGTGAAGAAGGGATTGAGAAAACCAGGAAAGCGTTCAGCGTGGACTGTAATAGCACAGCTGGGTGTACTGTGGAGATGGAGTATAGCAAGGCACCACATCTTCAGTCTTTGTCCAAGTCTGTGGACTTGGAGATGCTGGGGACTTCCCTTTGCAGGTTGAACTCTGGATATTACATCCATCGCTTCACATAATTAAACAATCTGGGAGCTGGGACTTCGAAGCAGCATAAATCAGCCTCAAACTAAGCCCATGATGGGTCTGCCATGACAATACTGTGAAGACTTTAAAGACAAGCCCCCCAAAATCACAGTATGATGCAGTAAAGCTGGCCCCAGGGACAGAATTATTATTTTCCCCCTTGGGCTTTTCTTGGAAACCCATCCTAGTCGAGCTCTTCTCCAGCATTAATTACCTGCAAGCTGCCACGATGGAGCAGGAGGTGCTCTGCCTCCTTCAACAGAGAGGGAGTCCAGCAGATGCTGCTGCTGGGAGGACCTCCCCATCCCTAACCATGCTTAAAGCGGGGCTATCACGGCGCTGACTGGGGCAGAAAGCCTGTCAGAGAGCCAGAAACCATGGTGCGATTAAATATCACATTAAAACCTTACAATTTAGACAAACTGTTGTCATACAGACCATTTTTCCTGAATTTCTCAGTCTCCCAGCAAATCCAAGTTTTCAGATAGCCTGCCCTGTGCTACCAAGTAAACCTTGTTCATGAAGGAAACCTTCAGAGGTCTGGTGGGGGTCTCTCAGCACAGGCAGAGGGTCACCCTCATGCAGGGCTGGTGCTGCAGCAGGATATGTGAGGGCAGCAAGGAGATGAAACCCAGACATTACATACATACACAAATACACACACCCCCACATCTGCTCTCTGCAGACTCCAGTTTTATTCCTGAGTACCCTAATATATTTGCCTCTAAGAAAGGGTCGCTCTTGGAGAAGCTGGGATGGTTCCCTGCCTCCATGCCCCGGTAGGCATGGGTGTGCCGGTGGCTCCGCTCACACATACATGGGCTTGATGCTTGGAGACCTTCCCCCAGCCCCATGGCATTTGCCTGCAGAAGCCCATTTGACAGAGCAGTTGGGGTGATGGAGGGGAGAGAGCGGGAGTGAGGGCTGGCAAGGAGCCCCACAGCCAGCGCCAGAGCCCACGGTCCCACTGGGCAGGGGTGTGCTGCTCCAGTCCAGCCATGGTCTCAGTGCCTGGTCAATTTTTATCTCAAGCATTTTATTACACAGAGCGTAATTAACTTTATGTGCAAAGGACACAGGTATTGCATCTCTAGCTCGTTTGTTTGGGGTGTTTTATTCATGCTTTTAGTTGTTCTGACAGGGATTAGGGTTTTTCTTGTTCCTCTCATTCTCCCCTCCTCCTCATTCTGATAAACAATTCACCTGGAAAGAAACCAGCTCAGGCATTAGGTTTGGCACTGACAAACTTCTGATCATTTCTTACCCATTTCCTCAGGCAAGGTCAAAGTAGCAAAGGCTCCCAAAAATGCTATGGGGGGCATTCACTAGTCCAGTTTTAATACTGATGGACCTGTCAGAGGAGATGTAGAAAGGCATACAAAGCCCTGGCAGCAAATTAAGTTTCCACCACAGCTTGTTTACCAAGACAGGGCCCCAAATTGCAGCAGATATGGAAAATCCAGCCAGAGCAATCCTCCCTCCAGGTGCAAGATCCTGGCTGCTTTCAAATGCATGCATAAGTTCTCCTTGCTCCCTTGTCCATGCTTTGGGGGACTTTGTTCTCTGCTGATGTTGATGCAGAGTCTCTCTGGGTTTGTTGTACCCTGGACAAGAAGCTCCTGGTCATGCTGTCTCCAGCATACTCTGGTCTGGAGCTTTAAACTTAAGATGGGATGAAGCTGTTAGGCAAGTAGGTATCTGCTGCAAATGTTAAGTGGGACAGTGTTTTCTACTGAAGTGTAAATCATTGTGCTGTGCTGTAAGAAATATCTTTTATGTCAGACATACACTTGCTGGTTGTAGATTATTGTTCATCTTAGTGTAAGAGGCTGCTTCTCAGACCACTGTGTTATTTACCACTCTTGGCTCCTGTGCACTAATCCGTGCTTATTCCTGAGTTACGCAGGGATGCAGAGTGGGTCTGGCTCTCACTGGTGCTTCAGAAGGAGAAGAAGGAGTTTGGAAGGATCTGTATGTGTAGGAGAAACCAAACATGAGGGGATGACTAATTCAAATATCCTTTCTCTTCTGATAGTCTCAAATGACTCTTTGTTTTGGGAGCAATTGAGAGATAGCTCTGTTTGGGAAATTAATAGCACTTGCTCTAAAGGACCCTTTGTCAAAGAAATGCCAAAAAAATTTATGGTCTTCAGCTAGGCCATGCAAGTATTGAATGAAGAGTGCCAATATATGGTCTTCTCTTTACAGCTTTAGTGAAAGAGGCTTTTCAGACGAGTATGATTTGTACCAACTCCTACCCACAATTGATCTCAAAAGGACCAATTTAATGCAGGATCTGTTTACTTTGGGAGAGTGCTAACAGACCTTTGAAAGAGTCAGTGGTGAAGCCAAACAGATTTTTCAATATCTTTATTACTGAAGAAAAGGCTTGCTCTCAGTTGCGCTCTCCAAAAATGGTGGAAGGCAAATACTAGACACTTATACTCCAGTATTACTGTTACAGAGCACATTAGAGCTACAGGACTTTTGCACAATTGAAATTAATCTCTTTCCATATGATTTCAAGGCTCTGGAAATTCAAGTTTATGCAAATTGTAGTAGGTAACTTCACGTGTGTTGCTGTAATAGGACAATTGCAGTCTTTGGCTACTGGTAATCAAATGAGATTTATTTTTGTTGAACAGCAAACATAATGTAAAAATTGCTCAAAGGACCAATAAATAAATATTTCTCCTTTACTGGGAGTGAAGGAAAAATTAATGTCCAAGCAGAGAAAGCAATTTCTCAGAGGAGAGCTGAGTTTCCTGATAACGGCACTCAAATTTCTACACCAAGTTTGGAAAAATGAGGCTGCTGGTCATGCAGAACTCCAAAAGCCCCAGTTGCCCCTGCACTCTGGCAGGAGAGGAGGAGCAGTGGCTCTGTATCCACCCCAAAGCTGCTTGGGATTGATCCCCTTGTATGACCCTTCACAAAATCTGAGCTGTCATGCTTGTCATGGTGCAAGGACAAAGTCTCCTGCCATCACTCTCATGTGCCACTCATCCCTGAGGCATAAGCACCCTCTGGCCTGGGAAAAACATTAAAGTGCGTTTTTTAAACCTGTTTCCTGGATGTATTCACTGACATTAAGGCACCCATGGTAACCCACATGGGCCATATCTGGGGCACAAAGGGAAGGATTTGTGTTACTAGATGCAGGTGTGCAGCAAAGGTACCCTCTCTGGAGCACCCAGACCTGCCAGCGCAGGGTTGCATCTTCCAGTGGTCACATGTAAGCCGTAAGTCGGCACGGGGTGGGTCTCCAAACCACGGCACCTGCGATGGTGACCACGTGCTGTGCCCCCTTCCCTTACGCCCTTATGCCTGCTCGGGGAAATATCTCACCAGCCCTTTGCAAACAGACTGAAGGCAGCAAGCAGGGCTCGGTCCCGACCGATCAATACTCTACCTAAAGGCTTTTCATCTTTTCCTCACTCCTGTCTACAAGGGTACCGATGTTTTCCCACCCGGCTGCTGGTGCTTACATGCACACTGTTGTTAACCGCAGTGCTCAGCACATACCTGCCTCTGGGCTGTGGGCGTTACCCCCCCTCCTTTGATTAGCCTAGAATAAATATTTAGATAGAGGGATAAGAATCTTATTCAATGTCATTAATGTTTTCTTATGTGTCTGTTAGATGAAATATTAAAACATTCATTGTCTTTCTTATTTACTTACATTAAATAGTTGCGAGTGACTACTTATAATTTTTCATCTTACATCTGATCTGTGAGCCACTATTCTGGGAGAGGTACAAGAAATATTGCTTTTGAAACAGTATGATGTGGCTGGTCAGGATCATGTTGGTGTACGCTGTGCTCGCTTTGGTACCACGGATGAGTTTTGTAGTGAGAGAGAATGTGATGTTTACATATTACTGACCAGTTATTTCTAGGCTTAACCTAATTTTCAGTAAGTCTCTGTTGGAATTTTGACTATCCTGCCAACAAAAGATTTTTGTGTGTGTGTGCTTGAAGTAGGAAGTGCAAAGGTGTGTGTACAGAGACCTGTTTCCATCTAGTCTGCGGGTCTTGAGTCTCGAAGCCTTGCCAGGCTTCTCCATGGCCCATCAGTGAGTTAGGACAAGTTCCCATTCCCCACCTGCCTTTGGCTCCTCAGTTGATGCCCCTGCATCTCTTAGGTACAGGAACCTCTTTGGTGCAAGGACCCTGGGCTGTGGGAAATACACAGAGTTCCTCTGGGAAGAAACTTGCTCAAAGCATGAAAATGCCTTTTGTCTTATGAAAATTTGTTTCCTTTTGCATGTGGTGGATTGGGGTGAGGGTTACTATCACAGTTATGTCAAGCAAGGTGTTGAGCAAAGAGCAGGTAAGCCTCTTGCCCATTGTGTCTGTGCATATTGTCCATAATGTTGGCTCGTGGAAATTCTTATCACTGTGATCACTAGAAAAATAACTTGGGTTATCACCAAGCTTTCAGAAACACTGATTTACGAATATATTTAATACAGTACTTTCACCAACTTGGTATCCCATAAAGCTTGCCTCCTGAGCAGTTCAACTTATTAATTTTAATGACCAAACAATAGCAATATATTTAGGTATTAATACAAAACATTTATTCCCTAAGGATGTTTGACCAGCCAGTAACCAAATTCCCTTGAACCATGTGGAAAAGATTAATGGCATAGCAGTTTAAGAAGTTTCAGTGCTGTTGCATGTCTACATTTCCACAGGAGAAGAACCTTGCTGGTAAAACTATTTAGCCTATTTGCTGCTAGTTTCTACACTCTGTTCTTTGCTAACAACATAATGGAGATGAAGCTATGAGTTTTTTTACATATTTCTGTGTTTTTTCTTTTTTCTTTTCATGACCAGGTTTTGGAGCAGAATTTCACCTTTTTTCCTCTATTTTTTTGTGTTTGCTGATTATGCGGCAGAAAGCTTTTTTTTCTGGTAAACGCCATGCTTCTTTGTGCAACAGGGGAACTGAGCTCGTCCAAAGCTAGTCAGATGAATGACTAAGGTAAAGGTGTTGGAAGGACTGTTCAAAGAGTCTCACAATCCACCAATTTCAGGCACTGCATGCTGTCATCTCAGTGAGATGAACAAGACCTGTTGGAGAG
>NW_010246292.1:13304-15561 GCF_000690775.1 Eurypyga helias
TGAAGAGGTCTGTGGCAGAAATGTCTGAATACTGGAGCTGTCAGGGATGTGCAAGGCTGATGGCAAAGCAGAAAGCGCTTATCCTCTTGGGGAAATGAAACCATTTGGATTTAATCAGGTGACACGTAACTACCAGGAACTACAAGCCAACAAAATAACCGTGTTGTTTAATTACAATGTTTTAAACCCGAAGCATTTCAGTTTTACTTTGGTCTTTCTGTTTTCAAAAATGCTTCCAATTCTCATCTATTTATATTAAATAAGGTTAAAAAAAGGATAATTACCTTATAAAAATACCTAGACCTTTTGTTTTCTTTTGAAGGTATGTTTTGTTTAACCACAAAAAAAAGAAAAGGGAAAGCTTTAAAGGATTTTCAATTGTTATCTTCAAGGCCAGGCTGGATGAGGCTTGGAGCAACCTGGTCTAGTGGAAGGTGTCCCTGCCCATGGCAGGGGGGTTGGAACTAGATGATCTTTAGGGTCCCTTCCAACCCAAACTGTTCTGTGATTCTATGGTTATTTTGGAGAGAGCAGCTGTATTCTCATTTCAGGTTAATCCCAAACTACGTACTCTGAAATACCTTTATGCCTTGGCAGGGCTATTAACAGTGGCTATTGAGATAGCTTTGTTTGCAGTATGAGTTCCAAAAATCCTATAATTTCATTTATATCTTAATGGTTTCAGAAGATGTGTTTCACCTAGGGAATGACGAAGATAGGAGAAGGCAGGTGTGTGCAAGCTAGAAGAATTCGAGAAGTCTACAAAAAGGCTGTGGGGTAGAAGGAAGTATGGAGATAGGATAAAGTGAGCTGTAATTCTGTTGCCCATAATAAGGATAAAAGGAATAAGAAGGAAAGCACCAAAATGCAAAAGAATCTGTATCAGAGGTGGCAGAGCAAATGAGACATTGAGTTTGATGTGGAGGGCTGGAATAAACCCACAGAGGATGTGAGGAGAGCAGGGCAAGGCTGGAGCAGCTGGGAAGGGCACGATGCTATGCAAAGGCAGTGGTGCAGGTGGGGGAGGCAGCACAAGCCCTGGGGAGGAGAGGTGTAAAGGAAGGTCAGGGCCAGGCAGAGGATGCCTTTTCATCATGTTGCAGAAGAGCTGAACAGAGGTTTGCCCATGAAAAAATGGCAGATGATTTTCTTCTTGTATCCTTGTGGCTGTTGCTCAGCCCCTTTCAAGATGCCTTGAAACTTTATAGATTTTCTCATGCCAGTCCACAAGTTAATTTTCTTCTGTGGGGAAATTCAGTCCCGGGGCAAGGCACAGGGACTGCTTTCCTCCCCTGTAAGACAGATGCAGGCTGGTTCCCAAGTCATTTATTCCCTGTCCTCTGCCTGGTCTCTGCTGGCCCCGTGGGCTGTGCTGCCAAGGGAGCAGGAGCTGCGAGCGGTGAGCATCTTGATCTCTCCCAGCCGATTATCCTGTGACAGAAAGGGAGTAATATATGAAGATGGCTCTATAAACACATTTTCGCCGAAGTGATGTTATTACTGTAGTTTTGCCAAAAGCAATTATTTTATTGAATAAGTTCATTGTGCTGCCAGGGGTCTGGCTATACTTTATGTGGCTTAAATGAGGTTCCTTGCTAAAGGAGACTTTCAGAGAGCTTTAATTTTATCCAGGCTCTGACTCATTAGCAGCAGTATCCCTCCTTGCAATCGTATGTCCCAGATACAGGATGTGAATACGGATGGCCAGCTCCCACGGCTGGCAGCGCTCAGCACGAGAAATGGAAAGATGGCCCTTGCATCTCTGACAATGGTGAAAGAGCCTTTTTCAGGGGATATTTTCTCTTTACCAGATTTGGAGTGGACCCTGTGAGTCATCTGTAGGTGGTTCACCTAAAAAGGGCATGGCTGGGGGAAGTGATTCACTGTGGCATCACATGGCTGATGTTGGCTGGGTCTGATAAATGGAGTGAAATACCAGAGCATTGCAGTCTCTGACAATAACCACCATCCCTGGAGTTATCTTGTAGGAAATGCATCTTCATTTTTTCCATGATTCACACACCGTGGGATGGTTGAGGAGCTGGGCGTGAAGTGTGTCAAGAAGGTTTTCTTTGCCGTCCTGGTAGGTCTTCTTGGGGCTGGTGTTTTGAGACATGCTGGAGTCTTATGAGATGTGTGTTTGGGGGGGGGTTTCTTATTCCCTTCCTCCTCAATTAGGTCAGAAACGCTTCTGCTGTGCAATGGCAGTGATGTGTGCAGTGACCAGGGCTGCTCTCCCTGCCATGGACTGCATGGA